>NC_022021.1:64572359-64579102 GCF_000317375.1 Microtus ochrogaster
ATGAGAGTGTGTGAGATATACATCTTTGGAGACAAGGCCATAAAAATAAGAATAAAGTAGAAAAGTGTTCCAAATCCCATATTCCTTTGTTTATTTAAAATATCACTTTAAAAGCTACTCTAAAATAGAAGACTTTGGATGGAAAAAATAAAACATGGGATTTTACAAAAGACCTGCTCACCTCCAAAATGTGCTCAGAACATTCTGAGTCTGTAATCAACCGCTGCTGGGGCACCAGGAAGAACAAGAGGATTGCTACAGCGATGGAGATGGGAAAACATATTCCTCACCAATAATACTAAAGAAGAGATGGCACAGTGATGGTCATGCTCAGCTCTGATTCTCAGCAGATTATTAAAAGCTCAGACTATGAAATATGAAAGGGAGAAGCCTGCTTACTGTGGATCACATTTAGTTCATAAGAAAAAAGAGACTTCCAGAACTAAGTCACTTAGGTTTGGTATGGCTATAGTGTAAGTTACTTTTCTACATCTGTATACTTTTAGAAGACATTCGGAGGGATTCTAAAGATATCTACCTGGGGGACTAATTGGGAAGAGGAGGAACAGTGGGAGGAGGAGAGACAAGAGGGGTAAGGGTCTTGAATATGTTTAAAATGCACATATATGTGTGTAAAAGGTCATAATGAAATCCATTGTTATTTACAGTCAATATGTACTAATTTTTGAAAACGTATCCACTTGAAAAAAAGTAAAGAAATGAGAATTCAGTATACTCCATTTTTTCATTTATTACTGTTTCTACCTCATTGTCTCAACACATTGAAGGCATGCTAGGAAACAGCTTCTGCCGTACATTGTTCACTTTTGCTCCAATTGCTACACAATGGAGGTTGTCTTTTTAAGCTCAGCGAATACAACAAGATAACTGACTTTACCCTGCAGTGGACATAGAACTAAAAGGACAGTCAACTCAGTGGATGTCAAACACAGGGACCTGATCTCAAAAAAATAGAAAATTGGCCCAAACACTCAAGATTTTGAAAATTACACAGCTATCAATAGAAGCAAAATAGATTGCCAGCAACACCTGTGGAAAATAGTTCATGGTTTAAGTTCAAAATGAGAAAAAAATTATCAAAAGAGTTAATGTGCCTACAGACTGTATCTATAAAGAAGTAATTCCTAATTCGGAGCTGTTTTCCAGAGTGTTTGGTCACTGGTAATTCTTATAGGAATGTCCAAGAAGAAATCATTCTTACGTTCACATTTAGGAAAAAGAGGGTCATGATGGCCTGTAGTAGTGATTTCCTTTAAATAATTAAGGTGAAAGTCAACAGTGAAAGTGTTCAAGGGCTTAAGATAACATGAGCAAAAAGCAAACCAACTCTTCGTAGTTTTGATTCATAAACAAAATAAAACAGAGAGCTGGAAAGATGACTCAGCAGTTATGAGCACTTGTTGACCCTCATTCTGCTCCCACCATTCAGGCTGGGTAACTCACAGCCACCTGTAACTCCAGTGGGATCTGAGGCCTCTTCTGGCTTCCACAGGCACATGCACGCACACGCACGGGTACACGTACACACATACACATACACACAAAAAAATATGTGTGTTCACATAAATCAAAAATCAATAGTTTTAAAAAGATAAAATAATTTTGAGTGCAGAATGTAAACTAGAATTAGATTAATGTTATATTCTGCTGACTTAAGAACTGAGAATACCATCGTTTATAGGAAAATATATAATTAATCTCAAGCACTACATGCTTACTACCCCTAGATTATCATCCAGGTTCCACTATGCTCTGCTTCTAATAGTCAATAATATTTGGAACTTATTCTGATTTTATGTAAAAACCTATCAGACAACATTTTGCAGAAAAATTTTTATCATTTCTGCATTAAAGAAACATCCTATGTAGGGAGCATGGGACAGCGTGAAGCAGAGAAGATCAAACAATGATGAAATACCTAGAGACCTGAAGAGGAAGAACTGGGCAGAGAAGAAAGAGCTCTTAGCCAAGCCAGGTAATACTATAGGCTTTTCAATTTCCTAGTAAGCTCAGAGGTTAGCTCAAAAACAACAAAGTGCTTTTGTAGTTGAAGCATTTGTAACTCGTTGCAGCGCTGTACATACTAATTATATAATAAGGTGAAGAATTAGCATAAAAGGAAAAGGGGAGAAGGATAAAGAGGCGAGAGAAAGAGACCCAAGAACCCAAGAGCTACCTGCATTTCAAAATGAGTAGCTCAGATAGATCCCAGAAAAGAAGCTTGCGGGCCTTCTGACAAAGATAGACTGTATTTCTCTGAGTTATGAAGAATCTTTGGGGATGTTGGTTCAGCCACGGGCGTGCATGAAGTTAAGCAAATGTCAAATGGTCTGTGATTTGTTTCTTTGTTTAGTATCCTAGAGACGTCACACATTACAAGTAGCTCCCATCTTAGCAAGAAACTGTTTCCATAGAGAATCCGTTCTGACACCGTAGTGCCGTGGTTTCAAATGCAGCCAGATGGCCCGGGTTCAAATCCTGATTCCATCGTCCGCTTAATTAATTGGACTCATATCTGAAAATGGGACACCTACAGAAGGATTGTGATGCTGCGGCTAACGAGCTGTAACATGGAAACTCTCCCAAACCATGGCCAATGCTTAAGTGAATGCCCCATGATTGTTCACTGCTGTGTTCATCAGCATCTGGGCTGGAAGACAGAAGGTGAGTGAGATCATAGGTCTGAACAGAAATAGCACGTCCCTGGGGATCAGATCACACACACACACACACACACACACACACACACACACACCTCTCTATGTGAATAAGAGGAAACTCCTCCAAGTTACTTCAAAACCATTGGAATGCCAAAGGACTCACTAAACCAAATCAAAATAGTAAAAAAAAAAAGGAAAAAGAAGAAAAAAAAAAGACTTCATTAACTTCAAAGTCCCATGATGAGATGAGAACAGGAAACTCAGGTCAACATGTATTTCCTTCTTGGTGACTCACAGTCTGATCATCAACCAAGTGACTGTAAAAAGAAAAGCACACCACTTAAACCCAACATTTTCAAAACTTAAGTTACTCATAGAGGCCATTCTTTTTCTCTTACCTGCCATTAATATCACATTGTATGTGTGTGTGGGGGGGTCTTCTTTAGATTAGTCACTCCCCAGATGTTCTGAACTGAAGAACAAACAGAAACCATCCCTAGGCCAGTAAAAGCAGAGGATTTTGATTCACACTGCTCAGGAAATTATAGAAATGCTATTCACAATTTGAATATTGGTTAAGCCATGGTTGTCATACGTTCTTACCCAATCCATTCAAAGTCAGAATAGCGAAGTTAAAATAAAATCCAAAGCTCCATCGCCTCCTTTTTCCAGCTTATATTAGTAAACCCACTATAAATAATTTTGCATTTAAGCAAATTAGTACTGACTTTAATGAAGATTAATTTGAGAACTGCAGAATGTATTAAAGCACTTTAGCTCTTCCTTCACAACGCTGAAATTATTTAATTGTAAAAGAAAGGGAAGCTTTTAACTATTATTGCATGGAAAATGGGGATAATATTTATGGTATCCCAGTGATGTTTTTACAATGCATTCAAGTACAATGCAGGCTAACTCTTGTTACTTCTGCTTCTGGGAAGAACTGCTCATGGGCTAGAATCTCAACAGAAGAGACATTGTAGGAAAGCTCTCATGATCCCAACAAGTCTTCACGTTGGTACTTCAGCTGCAATTTCACTTCTTCAAACATCATAGGACTTTAGAACAGCAAGCTTTCTTACCCCCAGTGAAGCAGCAGGTTCAGTGTGAGAATCTCTGAAAATTTTGTGTTTATGTATGAAATTGGGGAAAAAAACAAAATTTAAGAATATAAAATGACTTCTAAAGTAGGAAGGCAAAGGGAGGATTTAGTTGTTAATAATTTTTGTTCAAGCCTTCACTTACTCCTTTAACTAATTCTGAACAAGTCCATGGTGAGTGTACCCAACCTAAAGGAGTAGGCTCCCCCTTAGCACTTCATTCCCCATGGTTTCAGTTACACAGACTTAGGCACAGTCCAAAGTTATTATTATATGTCCAAATGTTTCTACTTCTTCTGTTGTTATTAATTGGGGATTGTTTTGTTTCATGTAGGACAGTGTCCTGTAACCTAAATTTGTCTCAAACTTGCTAAGAAGCCCATGGTAGCCTTGAATTTCTCATCTTCTCGCCCCTGCTACCCAGGGGCTGCAGAAACAGGTGTACACTGTCAAATCAGGCTTGTCTTGACTCTTCCAATAGAGGGAGCATGAACACATAACTTTTAATACAACACATTATTTTAATTATTGCATTTTATTATTAGCTTTTGTTAGTAGCTTACCATACCTAATATATAAATTTAATTTTATCATACATATATGTGTATATATGTATATATTGTATAGGACAGGGAAAATATATGTATTTGTGTCTCTGTGGGGGGGGAGGAAGGAGGGGAAACTGCAGTTGGGATGTAAAAATAATAATAATATGAATTTTAGAAATTAGTATTTAAAAAAAGAAAGAAAAGCTAAAAGTAACTAAATAAAAACAAAACAAAAAACAGAAGAGCCTGGCAGTGAGAAGTCAATATACAGACAGCACACTTCATGTCAATGGGGTCCTGGGTAGGTGGCTCCTCTCAGTTGTTTCCTGGGAAAAGAGAGTGGCCAACTATGACTCAAAAATGCCTGACAAAGAGTGGTGTTCTGCATTTCCTTAGGTGTCTTTCAGCCATTTGAGATTCATCTGTTGAGAGTTCTCTGTTTAGGTCTGTACCCCATTTTTTATTTGATTATTTGTTTTTTTTACTGTGACATTTCTTGAGTTCTTTGCATATTTTGGAGATCGGTTCTCTGTCTGATGTGGGGTTGGTGAAGATCTTTTCTCATTCTGTAGGCTGCCATGTTGTCTTGTTGACCATCTCCTTTGTTTTACAGATGCTTCTCAGTTTCAGGAGGTCCCATTTATTAATTGTTGTTCTCAGTGTCTGTGCTACTACGGTTATATTTAGGAAGTGGTCTAACCATCAGAGAAATGCAAATCAAAACAACCCTGAGATTCCATCCTACACCTGCAAGAATGGCCAAGATCAAAAACACTGATGACAACTTATGCTGGAGAGGTTGTAGGGTAAAGGGAACACTCCTGCATTGCTGGTGGGAGTGCAAACTGGTACAGCCCCTTTGGATATCAGTATGGCGATTTCTCAGAAAATTAGGAAACAATCACTGCTCCCAAGAACAGACTTTCCTAAAGATCTAGTCTCAATACACAAATAGTAATCAAATTTCTTTTTTTTTTTTTGTCAATACCTCATAGGCCAACACAAGCCATATAGACAAGCCCAGAATCAAAAATGAGGGATCATCATTTGTAAAAACAAGTGTTCTTAAAATATATACATTGTCACCAAAGTGCCATTAACAACATGCATTCTCCTTTTCTCATATCTTTGAACATGCACTCCTGTGCTCTGCCGGAGAGAGAGTAGGTGCTGTAAGTGTTGAAGTGCCCCTTGGTGTTGAATTGTTCTCTGAAAAGATCCAATTACTTCATTAGAAGTGGTTGAGATTATTAAACGTGGTGTTTTGATTATCTGTACTGTCAATGACCTGTGCCATCTCAATGGCTTATCATACGAATAACTATAAATCAGCTGGATTCTCACTCTGTTCTAATCAAAATAAGGCTTGAGCCAAGAATTATAAGTAATAGGAATGAAGATATTTACTAAGAATGAGAATGAACACAGTTGTGAGTATTGGTATAAGTATCTATGGAAAGTTCTCAGCTGTTCCTGGTGCTGGCTCTGAAGTGACTGCCGTAGGGCAAGACAGTCAGATGGATATTAATTCGGAGAAGCAAGGACAAACTGGAACTCTTGTCTGTCTCTCTACCTTGCTGGGACAGACACAGGGAACTCTCAGAGGCTGCTTGCCTTCCGTGGGCAGCTGTCAGTAGCCTTTGGCATAGGAAAGATATACAGCAGAGATTTTGGAAACTATGGCCCCAGGGGCTACAGCAGGCAAACCCATAAGCCTTGAGATGAGTCACCCTGTCCAGAGCTCTAGGCATGCCCAGACAGAACTTGAGAAAACCTTCGCAACAAATTGGTAACTGCTTCACCTCATGCTCAGATCTCATACAATTTCTGTTGGAATTCAGCTAAAATTGAACGAGGAAGGAAAATTCTGACCAAACCAACCCCAAACTGCATAACGAGGCCCACTGGCAATCAGAAATGAGGCAGCTTGTTGCCTAATAGGCTGATCTTCTGAGCTCAAAGCAAGCAGGCAAACAAGACCCCAGAAGACACACAAACTGGTACCACTGAATTGCTGATGCCTGGTTTCAATTGACTCCGTGTTTTCTTGGTAAATTGAGCAGTCTGGAAGCAAGGAACATGATGTTCTTCCTTCACTTAGGCCCTGACAAAGGTTGAGTAAAGAAGAGATTTCAAGAAATCCTGGGATTTTTTTTTTAAATCTTGCCTGAAAACAGAGTTTTAAAACAGGAGGTCAGTCAGTGTCAAAACAACAAACGAAGGCATGTAAAACACCTGAGCAGATAAAGGTACTTGGCCAACGAGCCTGACAACCTGAGATTTATCCCTGGAACCTCTGGGTGAAAGGAAAGAATCAGCTCCCATGGGTTGTCCCTCTGTCCACCACACACGCACTCTAGCATACACGAGGATGCACACACTCACACATGCATGCACACACTCACACATGCATG
>NC_022021.1:64579239-64582928 GCF_000317375.1 Microtus ochrogaster
CATGCACACACTCACACACGCATGCACACACACTCACACATGCATGCACACACACTAAAAATATAGCCAACAAGTAAGTAAATAAATGAAAATATTTTAATAAGCCTTAAGGGCATCTACTAGTTTACGAGCTAATTTTTAAAATATAAAATACTGGTGCTGGAAAGAAAACGTAGCAGTTATAAGTGAATACAGCTCTTGTTCTTGAAAAAGACACAAATTTGGTACCCAGCACCTATCTCAAGTGGCTCACAGCCACCTGTAACTACAGCTCCTGGGGTTCCAGTGTTCTATTTTGGACTCCAAGAGTCCTACACTCCCATATAAATACACACACATAGAGTTTGATCATGGTACCTTGCATGGGTGGGCAATATTATTCCCAGAAGACATTATTTAAAGAAAACCTAATTGCCAGACACGGAATACCTTCCTTTAAGTTATTACTCAAGGAGGTCCCAAAACAGCACAGCTATTGCCATTTCTCTTGGTTGGTCACCGTAAGACCCTATTGCCAAACACGCCACACACTTTGTTTGCAGGACACCAAAAATCAATCACAAACTGATCAAGAATCTCTTACTCTGCTGGGAGGTGCTATGCAGCCTTCTGGGGAGAAAAGACATCAGTGGTCTTACTTAGCACTGTATGCATCCACACTAGGTAAGCATTCTACTAACCAACCCATATCCCCAGCCCCAGCTTCTAGTTTGAATAGTAGCCTGCTACATCTCTTCCAAAACTGACACCCCCTTTGACATCCTCCATCCTCATCTTCAATTCAGAAGAACTATGATGGTTTATGTTCTACTCCATCCCACAGATGTTCCCTTAGTTTCTCCTCTTATTTTCCTCCCTAACTCACGATGCATGAAAGGTCCTTTATGTTTATCAATGGCCACTTCACTCTCCCAACATAGGTTCAAGAATAGGTCTCCTCACATGCAGAATACCTACCATGCTACTTCCCTGTATCCTCCTTTCAGCCTGTCTTCTAAGGCCATACTCACATGGTAGAACAAGATTAAATCATGTCAACTGTAAATATGTGTATCTTCGTTTTAGTTTCTCAGCTCCCTCAATTCTGCTGAGGGGGCTGGTATTATTCCAGAGGATCAAAAGGCTTGTGCATAATATTGGAGCCTTGACATTTACAGAAATGACCAATCACTTACAATTTAAGGGAAAGACGTGACTTTTGCTTTTCTATCTGCCACAGAGTAATTACAGGATGTTTGTGGCATGTTTTGCTCCAATTTCTCTTGTGAAAATTGTAACTGGTAACATACAGAGAAATAGCTTTTTTAAAACTATCTCATGAGTAATACATCAGCACAGAAAAGTTGGATGGCCTAGAAATGCTAACTTGTGTTCTTAAAACAAGAATAATTATCAGTAGAGCTGTGTTTTGACCTTTCTGTCTTTGTTTCATGTGTGCTCCAACTACAAATTAATGATTCTTCTCGAATTTTGGCTGTAGATGTAATACCAAATCATTGCTGATAAATGACTTGAAATTAGATGATGAGGCCCTTTTTAATCCTCAGAGGACGAAGGAAAAACCCTTCCCACACCAGTTCAATATCTCACTACAGTTCCTAAAATATGAACTTCTGAAGCAATTCTGTTCATCTCAGCCGATGAATTAAACGGGTCTTCATTAAAATCCCTTTGCTTAAAACAATTGGATGAATTTCAGGCCAAATTATTTAAAGAGTGCTTCGTATTTTCCTCATGGGAATAGTGCTAGTAACAGTCTCATATGAAGGCCATTAATTTTTTTGCCCTAAATATAAATTGAATATGAAAAAAATTCAGAATATTTTGAATTTACCATGCCTCTGCCTTGTGTAGTCTCTCTACCCCCACCCAAACTTATTTTAGTATCATATAATTTTGTTATTTAAACCAAAGACAAATAGAGGGAAGAGGTCACAACATGAGAAATGACAGAATATATCTCAAGCTGGACAGATGAAGGACCAGGACCTCTCTCACTCCGCCTGAACAGTGGCAACATGTCACTGGCTTTTCCATCCCACTTTGCCTCCAATGTGTACCCAGAAGACATGAGACACGGACAAGGAAAGACCCCAGCTTAAAGTCAAATTTCTAACTCTATGGAAAATTCGTGACTCAAAAGAGGAGTTAAGTTCAGTTGTAGGAGAATAAAAGCATATTTTGGTGCATCTGAGTTTATGGGCTGTGAGGGTCAAACATCTTCAGCAAAAAGCTGGGCTGGAATAGTTGGTCCAGAAAACTATACAGGTCAAGTCAAGCCAGGAGGTGTCATAGGGGGGTCATGTGATAGGAAACCCGGAAAGGAGGAGGTTCTGCTCTTAAAGATGAAGTGTTCTCAGGGTTCAGGCTTTGGTGTAGGAGGCAAAATGGTAGCAGCTTGGGAGGTGTGACGGATCCGTGAGTAAAGGCACACGTCACCAAGCCTGACATCTTGAGTTTCCCTGGAAAGAAGCACCTCCTGAAAGTTGTCCTATGACCTGTCTACATATGTGCATGGGTGTGCATACACACACACACACAAACACACACACACACACACACACACACACACAAAATTAACTAATTGCCTTTAAAAATAAAAAAATTCTATATTTTGTCTTTGATTTTTTTTGGTTTGGGTTTGGGTTTGATTTTTCAAGACAGGATCTCTCTCTCTATAGCTCCAGCTTTCCTGGAATTCAGTCTGTAGACCAGGCTGGCCTGGAACTCACAGAGATCAGCCTGCCTCTGCCTCACAAGTGCTGGGGTTAAAGTGTGCACCACTATGCCTTTAAAGGGGTTTTCTTAAAGAGTTTTAAAGTGATAGTAGTATAGTCTTGACAAGAATGGATGAGAGCGCAAATAATGGCCTTACTACCAATAACCTTCGTCACGTGAGAGAAAAGAGTGGGGGCTCTGGAGAGCAACATTTTCTCATCACTTTGAGAGTATGTGACATCTTTTGCCAAAAACATGACTTGGCTTTAAAATATGTCTTTAAATAGTTTTGGGTGGCATGATCCTTCCCTTTCATGAACATCATCCTTTATTTTTGTTTCACAGATGTCAACGGAGTGGTTAAATGGGCTTTACCGTGAGCCAGCTCTGGAGTCCTGTGGCCATGTTCAGTGAGAGATGCTCTGGAACCCAGAGGAGGAAGGAACCCAAAGGATGCTGGCCAGCACTGAGTAAGTATTCATTAGCCAGCAGCAGCTATTCTTCCTTGATGAGAGGATGAGCAGAGTCTTTCTTATCCAGAATCAAAAAGAACAATAAGAGAGACGTCAGCTCGTGGGCCCTCAACAGGAGTGAATGGGAAACAGGAGTCACTGTATCATCCTTCTGCTTTGGCTTCCTTCCTGATGCTGAGAATAAGACACTGACCTAAAGCAACTTAGGGGAAGAGAGGACCTCTTTGACTTAGACATCTAGGTCATCATCCATTACTGAGGAACGTTGGGCAAGAAAGTAAGGCAGGAATCTGGAGGCATCATGAAGGAGCTTGCTGGCTCACTCTAACTTACTCATGGGCTCTTGCTTGGCTAGTGTTCTTATACAGCCCTCTACCACCTGCCTGTGGTTGGTACTGCCTAGAGTGGGCTAGCCCTGATTCTTTTTTTTTTTTTTTTTGGTTTTTTGAGACAGGGTTTCTCTGTGTCATGGGATGCTCATTCTTAGTTTTGTAACAT
>NC_022021.1:64583300-64599815 GCF_000317375.1 Microtus ochrogaster
GGAGCCATGCTCACAGGCCAATTGGATCTTGACAACTCCTCAAGTGAGGTTTTCCTCTCAGATGACATTGAGCTGCGTCAAGTTACAATAAAAACTAAGGTACCCTTTTCTCTTCCTTATATGGCTTTAGATACACACGTGCTGATATTTATATAAGCTTAGATATAAATGCTCTCATGCTGACTTTATCAAGAGGCTGACACTCTAGAAATGAAACCATGGCCTGAAGTGGTTCATTATGTAGAAAACACGCAACTGCCACTGCCACCCTGTGCTTCAGAACCCAGCTTCTTCGGCCTTTTATTTGGGTTGAAGGCATTGTGGCTTTTCAGGAAATTCTCAAGGCTTTCAGCACTGGGCTGGAACCACTGATTCACTCAGACTGAGCAGCTTCTAGGCCTCTCCAGCGTGCAGACAGCCATTTTGCACTCCCCAGTCAGACTGACATAAGCTGAACCCCTTCGAAATAGATATTCACTCTGCCAGGTCTGTTCTTCTAAGCAACCCTACTACCCCATGATTATTTTCCTACCTCTATCATAATCATTTATCCAATACCTATCCTATCTATTTTCTTCAACCACCTTATATTTGAAAGCTTCAAATAATAGTTACTTCAATTACTGTCTCCTACATCACTATCTTGCCAGTATAAATAGCTAAGCTGGTTTAGATAGCAAAGAGAGACAGGTCTTTAGCTCAAGACACGATTTCTTTAAAGAGGAAGTTAAAGAACAAAAATTTTGAGGGTTTTGAGATTCACTTGAGACCATTCTTGCTGCCTTGTTGATCTACTAGTGTTTTGAAAAGCTTTGCTAGGAAAGTTTTTGTTTTCTCCTTGCCCATTAGCTGATCCCTCTTCTGGGAATCCAGTGAGCAGCTGGGCTGTACAAGCGGCTACCACCGGAGTGAAGGACTTTGGTTTGAGATTCTTGTGTGTGGAGGGGGTACATGTGTTTCTTACCATTTCTTATATTCTGACACAATATTTGCTGGCAACGCACTCAAAAATTGGCAAGAGCTCTAAACTAGGCACTTGAACTACTCTCCCTAGCTATGATTTAAAAAAAAAAAACTACCCAGCTTTCCAACACTAAAATGCTTTAATTCATGCAGCTTATGCCTTGGGGGACTACAAAATTTGCCTCTCGTTTAGATGAATATATGAGTTATGAGTTACTAATTACAAGATAAAGCTCTGAGATCAGAGAAACTGAACAAACCCTAAAGCCGACTGATACCATAATATATTCCACATTTGTGTTGGATGAGAAAATACGCTGAGCTATGAAACGCAGGGTCATGACTTGGGTGGAATCAGAAGACTGCAGACTCCTTTTCTAGTCAGCATCAAATGCTTACTGATATCCCCTGGCTCTGTGAAACTCTGACACTTGCGACATAGAGGAATTACCACAACTTGTCCTCTCTATTCTAATACCCAGAAGAGAAAAGTCTATGGAATGGTAAAGAGTATCTAAACGTAGAAATTGTCTACATGTGCAAAGACATAAACACGTACATGGATAAAAGCTTATACAATTTTTACCTAGAAAAATAATTTTAAAACAAATGCCCAAATGAAAACAGATGTGAAAAAAACTAAAGATGATCAATGAGACAAACAAATCAATGGTAATATTTCAGTTATCTGGCGAGAAGAACAGATGGTTGGATACAATGGGCAATGCATTATTACACACACACAGACACACACATTGTTAGTGTGGCTTAGATGTGATTTGTCTTTTAAAGGCTCAGTCTCAAGGTACACTAAGTCCTTCTAGGATGGATACCTAGCGAATGTGACTAAGTCCACTCTAAGAAATGGATTGTTGCTGGCCTAGGGAGTGTATCAAGTTTCCTAAGGTTAGGGTCTTATAAAACTATAAGCCTGACTTTTCCCCATTCCCTAGCTTCCTACCTCCCATTTGGGTTCCTGCCTAAGGTCAATCATTGTGCTTCTCGGCCATTAGATGCCAGTCAAATTGTTCGAACTTTCTGGCCACCAGTATCCTGAGCTAAATACCTTTTGTCCTTTATAAAGAATTCATTCATGAGTATCTTGCTAAAGTATTTTGCTCACAAAATAGATCTCAGAGAGTTGAATAAAAAGTTATGTAAAAGTATAATACAAACTGAGTCATAACTATCAGATGTATGACTGATCAGGAATGGAGAAATGAAGCGAGGTTTCATAAAAGTCACTTTTGTGGCTTTTAGATTTCGCCACAAATCATAATCCAAGACCATCAACCTTTTGGAGGTATTTTTGTTATTTGGGGAGTTGCTTTAGCTTGGTTTTTGAGATAGAGTCTTACATAGGCTGGGCTCATTTCAAACTTGCTAGATGGCTGAGCCTGGCCTTCAACTCCTGATCCTCTTGCCTCTACCTCCCCAGTACTAAAGCTGCAGACATGAGCCACTACTCCTTTTGGGGATTGACTTAAGGAGTTAAATACTTGAAAATCTTTTGAATATCTTGTGCAATAATGTTAAGTAAAACCAACTGGATCATGAACTGGATGGCTAAGGATTGGCAGACGTGTGTGTGTGTGTGTGTGTGTGTGTGTGTGTGTGTGTGTGTTTACTATAAATAACAAGAGTAAATAAATCTTAATGTGTTTGTTTATTTGGTGTTTTATCACGTTTTGAGACTGGTTACTAGGTATCTCAGGATACCCTAGAGCTTGCAGTCCTACTGTGCAGTCTCCTAATTGCTGCTATTACGGGCACGAGCAAACACACAGCCTGCTACTGTTTTGTTGGCACTTGCTTTCTTCATTGGAAGGCTTCCTAAGAGCTGCTGCAGCAACCAAGTGCAGTCTTAGGGCCCCTGTGCTTGGCTTTAGGATGAATGCCAGATGCTGCCTTTGACTATGCCTCCCTTTCCCCGTTCTACAACTAAAGGGGCTTTGCCCAAAGGAATCCTCTTGGCTCCAGTGATTCACCCCTTTCTCCTGAACATCAAGAGCCAGCAATAATAACCCAGGAGTGTATACCATGAGTCAGTTTCGCTTTCCTGACTCATGGGTCTCTGAAGGAGTCTGCGTTATCTACAATAGCAAAGCCTTGTCCTGTGTCTCACATAGTCCCTCAGGGGCCCTCTGTTTTCCCTGAAGAGGTCCACTAACCATTAACAGATTCAGGTGAAAATCGAGGGATCACTCCTGAATTACAGCTCCTCATTTGCCCCAGCTTCAGAAAAACAAAAGTCTCAGCCTTAAATTAGGCAAATATCACCCCTTTTTTTCCTCATAAAATACTATTTGCCATAAACTAAAACAGCCATGCTTTAGGTATTGGAAGTAGTACTTAAAATACCAAGAAAGACATCGGAGTAGAGCAAACCATGGTTTCTCAATCTTGGCACTATTGACATTTGAGAAGCAGATCACACCATGCAGTACCCAGTTGTGGAAGGGATCTTGTGCATTTAGGGTGGTTACTCTGCAGCGTCCCTGACCTGTTCCCCATTGGATGACAGTAGGATCTGCCAGTACTGAAAACCAAAAATGTCTCTGGATAGATACCATCAAGAGGCATCTGGGGAAACAAGAACCTCCCCCCTCAATTATTTTTAAATTTAAATTGGATTTGAGAACTGCTTTTCAAAAATTAACTTGCTACTTTCTAGAAACACCTACAGCTACTTTAAAAGAAGGAAGGGGGTATGAATAAAGATACCGTTTAATTTCATCTGATAGAACTTTTATGATAAGCCTTAACCCTGGAGTTACTAGTGATCTCAGATCCATTAGTAAATTGAATTTATTTCTTAGACATTTAAAAGGAATCTTTGCTGCTCTAATATCTTCCCCCCCCCAACACTCACTCACTCATTCTTTCTTTTTTTTTGGGGGGGGGGTTCGAGACAGGGTTTCTCTGTGGCTTTGGAGCCTTATCTCAGGCACAGCAAAACAACATGCTCAACAGATCACATGCTTGATAAACTTGATAAAGATGAGAAAATTTTGCACCTGTAATCTTCAGATTTAGAGATGGTTTTGTATGAGTCAATAATTTTTTTTTTGCTTGTTTTGTTTTTTCAAGCCTAGGGATTGTGCTGAGGACCTCAGACACACAAGGCACTCAACCAACGAATCCATATCCCTGGGACTAGTATGGATTAATGATTGCTTTGAGAGACTTGGTACCAAATGGAGTACACAGAGAGACAGAACCCAATAACGTTCCACATTTGTCTCTACTTAAGAACTTTTGAAATAAAGATAAAGCCTCAAAGACTTCTATAAAAGACATGACTTTTACAGGTTCTTAAAGATAATGGCTTAAAGATATCTTAAAGATACTGTTGCCTGGTGTAGGAATTCCTTCTGTTTATTTGTTGCTTTCATTGGGTAATGAATAAAGAAACTGCCTTGGCCTAGTTGATAGGACAGAACTTAGGTAGGCAGAGTAGACAGAACTGAATGCTGGGAAGAAGGGCAGAGTGGCAGACGCCATGGGTCTCCTGCCTGAGACGGACGCTGGTTAAAATCTTGCCGGTAAACCACAATCATGTGGCGATACACAGATTAACAGAAATGGGTTAAATTAAGATGTAAGAAGTTAGAGCTAATGGGCCAGGCAGTGTTTAAATGAATGCAGTTTCTGTGTGATTATTTCAGGTGTAAGCTAGACAGGCAGAGGGGACAAACAAAGGACCCCCTTTTTTTGCAACAGTTGCCACTTTTGAGTACAATCACATGATATATGACCTCAAAAATCACTATGGTTTTGAGAACCATTGAGTCTTCTCAACAATGAAGAGAGATTAATTCTACCTATTAGGTCTTCCTTTCGTGTTTATCATGAGTAGTACTATTCCCTTTCCGCTCTTTGTCACCAGAGAGAAGTCTACAGCACTTGAAAAACATGATGAACTTATTTATTAGTCAAATGGCTGCATTCCATTCAAGAGCACTTAATACAGTATCACGCATTATAAATTGATTGAAATTGGAGCAATCTCCAGTTGACAATGTGGTTTTTTAAAAATACAACTAATTTTAAGTTTACATTTTACTGAACACATCAAGCAGATCGTTTCCAGCGTCTCTGAAAGTTATATAGTCCTTTTACATATTAAAATAGAAGTGAGAAAATAGATCTTTGGAATCTAGACTCTAAAGTACAGCCTGGTAACCTGAAGCAGATTTGGTATGACTGTTTAGACTGTGGATAAAACGCAAAAGGACAGGCCAGGAGTTGATAAAAAAAAAAAAAGTTTCAAATTAGTCACATTTGGTGAAAGAAAAAAACTAAACACAGGTGGCTGTGATGTTCACACTGTCTAATATTTTTCAGACCAAAATACATCCTGAAATCCTCAACATTCAACTTCTGAACTCATTTCTAGTGACTGAAAGGAGATTTTAAAATCCAAAGGGGTTGTATTAAATGAGGCTGTTCTTTCGTTCCTTATAAAATACTTTTGCCTTTTAGCAATGGAAACTAGAAATAGGCAGATGTTGAAATAGGCAGATGGTGAGGATTTTTGATGCTTCTTGAGGACCAGGGTTGCTGGTCCTGAAAATCTGTTGGTTTGCGGGGCTTTCTTGGGGCCTTGAGCCCTTTGCCATCCACTTGTGCTTTATTTATCTGTTCCTGCAACTGGAGACAGCAGCTTGGTCTTCTTTCACATTCACTTCTGATAGGATTCTCGGACTTTGGCCTGCAGAGCATCGCATGTCTTCTTGGCATCACCCAGAAGCATAGCTGTGTTGGGTTTGTAGAAGATCGGATTGTCTACTGCAGCATAGCCAACACCCAGGGACCTCTTCATGACAATGACCTACGAACCAAAGAGAGAAGAGATTCTATTCAACAGGACATGATAGGTGCAAAGTATTGCCTTTCCCTGGTTTTGTTGTTGTACTTAAGTGTACATTACTTTTTTACTTTTATTTATTTATATGCATAGGAAAATATAAATGCACAGTTATAGGATGCAGGTATCTCAATGCATGTGGGTATGATTCAATACTTAAGTCAGGTAAACCATGTCTACCTCCTCTGACGTTTGTCATGTATTTATTTATGGTGGGAACAATCAAACTACTCCATTCCAGCTCTGTGAAATATACAAGACATTACTCATAGAATCCAGTTGTGCAATAGCACACAGGATTTCTTTCCCGGGTGTAAAAAAGACCTGTCCCACTATTAATTGTTCAGTACCGATTATTTTTAAATGGATATTTATGTTACATTAATGCTCATATTTAACCATACTCTTATGCCCATTAGAAGACAGTTCTTATTAAAAGTTTATCTGTAAGTGATAAGATTACAGTGATTTTTTTTCACCCTTGCCCTTTTCTCTACAAAGTCTAAGAACAACATTTTCTAATCAGAAAAACAAGACAGTGAGGTCATCCATTTTTCGATGAATAAGCTAAAGAAAACAAGCTTAGCACATAAGCTCCCATATGCAAATTCTAACATAGATATAATTGAGTGGGGAAAACGGTATGATTCTTGTCTATCACTTTAGCGTAAATCAGAAAGTTCTTGGGCAAAGACATGTCAGAGTCATTTTTCTCGAGGATGGAACTAATACAATAGAGGAAATCAGCCAAGGACCATGATGGGCTTGGTTGACGGAGAAACACTGACATAACACAGATATACATACTGACATTTATTACAGATTTTTATATCATGCAAATGTCAAATTGGTTCTTAAGAAATTAAAAGCCTCTGAATGGTCTTCTGGAACATACAATCTACTCAAAACTGGAAGCAGTGAAAATGTGCTCACACATTATATGACTAAGGTACAATAATGCGATTTTGAAGTCTTTCAAGTATTGACTACTATACGATTATATATATATATATATATATATATGCCATATATATATGCCATATATATATGCCATACTTACGTGAGCAAGGACATTTTGAATCTACTCACTCATCTCAAGCAGTACATCTTAAACTCATGTATTCGCAACAAAAGAAACAAAATTAATGGGTAATATACATTGTTACTATAGTTTCATTTTAAGTTATATTTTATCTTATTTTAATTATATGTATGTGGTGGGATGTGCAAATGCAAACTTTAGGGTCTGGAAGGTGCTGGACCCCTAGTCACAGGTGGTGGTGAGCCTCCCAGTGTGGATACTGGGAGCTGAACTTTGGCCCTCCGCAAGAGCAGTAAACACTCTTAACTGCCAAGTACCCCTCTGGCCCCAGCCTTGCTGTAATTCTTACAATATAAGCATGGCTTCAGAGCAGTAAAGCAATGTCCCTCTTCTGGGTCAGAAGAGCATTTAAGAGTGTTTGAATTCTCTAAAATCTAGCAGTGAGCTTTGCTCAGGAGCCGTGTGCATAAGCGAAGTATCCTTTCTCGTGCCATGTTATTGTTGGGATTTTTAAATCACCTCCCTGTTAGACAGTCCATAACAACATACAAATACCCCATAAAAAATAAATTGGAAAAAATGTGCTCGTCTTGGTATAGGAAGGCGATGATACTGAATCACTGTCCCAGAGGGAAGCCATCTGCTTCACTGGACTCAATCTGGACTTCGGCCAGACACATTCCAATTGCTTACAGCCCTTTCTTCAACTGTGCTAACAGATTTTTGCTAATCCAGCCACATAATCTCATCTGGTTCTACTCACGATGCAGCATTCACTTGGGTTCTATGGTGGCTAGAGACCAGAAGGAAGCTGGACATGGAGACCTGGCCCTCCCATATGCTCGCAATCCTGAGACTCCTGAAGAGCATCCCCAATTCTCATTAACAACCTACGAATGTTTTGCGTGTATAGATTTCAAGTGGCATTTGATCGTGAGAATGAACGTAAGTCTAAAGATGTACCTGTTTAGACTTCCAGACCTCGAGAACTGGCATGCCCGCAATAATAGAGTTGGGATCCTCTTGAGCTGCTGAATTCACAGTGTCATTAGCTCCAATGACAAGAACCAAATCAGTGTCTATATTTGAAAACAGAGAGGAGAGACAAAAATTATAAAACACGGTGGGGCATTGCACTTCTTTCTAGGCAAATTATAGTGATTTATTAACAAAAACAAAACTAAATACTTGTAAGAGGCTCACTTATGCTACACATAGCTTTACCAGAAAACGGCACCGAGCTAGAAGCCAGCAGTAGGACCTGCACAGAGCTTTCGCATCCTGACCAAAACTTGCTCTATGATGCTTACCCTCCCATCAGAGCTACCTAATCTGACTTTATAATTCGTTTATTGTCTCCAAATTATCTTGCTATTCACATGATTTTATAAGATCTGAATCCATTTTCAACTCTTAAAATGACCAATTAAGATGCAATCTAATGTCAAAAAAAAAAAAACAATGTCTAAAAGTCTGTACTGTATTAAAGCTGTGTCCATAATTCCTGGAACTGGTTGGTTTTACACATAATTTAACAACAGTTAAATTTAAAAAGGAGCATAAAATTAAAATGACCTAAATTCTCTCTTTAAGGACTATAATTTAAATTACCTAAGGATGCTGCCATAATGCCATGTGCGTCTAGACATACACACTGTTTCATTGTTTTTTTTCCTCTAATAAACAGTGTGTGTGTGTGTGTGTGTGTGTGTGTGTGTGTGTGTGTGTGTGTGTAGTTTACAGTGGATTCTTGCCAGAGGGAACTGGTCTAATTTTAACAAACATGATCTTGGGCCAAACATCATCACCATTCCACATCAACACAATGACAGCTATAAAGTACAGTGTCTTATCTTATGAAGTCCCAGTACTTATAAATGAAGAGGGGAGACGAAGAGAGGAGAGGAGAGAAAGAACACATGAGCTACTTCACTGACCAAGACTTGGTACAATAGAAAAACTAGCATTTTGGACACCACGCACTCATCCGCAGAAGCACTTCTGTAAATGAGGAGTCTGTGGTGAGTGTGTAGTTCAAGGCTACCAGAGTAGGGACCTGGATTCAATAGCCAGGTCTATCCAGGTTCCAGATTCACATGTGCACTATGCCCCAGGACTTTCAGCATCCTTCAGTTCTCGTGAAAGAATACATTCAACGGTGCATTTGATAAATTCATTGCAACTCATTAAATAAAAGCCTTCGCTCATCTAACTGTGGCCTCGTGTCTATTATATTCACATTACTCTTGAATTTCTCGGTCTTCACTAACCCCACAATCCTATCCTAAATGTAGTACCACTTCATGCCTAATATCTAAGGGTGTTTAAAGCATGCCATCATCTTTCTCCACTGCTTACCTGGGAAATCATTGTTGATCTCATCCATTTCCAGCACAATATCATAGGGCACTCCCGCCTCAGCAAGAAGCACATTAAGCTGACCAGGCATTCGGCCCGCAACTGGGTGAATTCCAAACCTGGACATGAAACAAATGAACAGCTGGCCTAACTTGATAGGCCAAGTGTGCAGAGGTTCCAGCATCCCCTCTGAATCTGCACGCCTTGTTCTTGGCACCTCTGCTTTCTCCTAGCCCTATCTGATTTCTGCAAGCAGAAGGGGGATTTGGTGAGAAATATGGTCATTCTACAAATGCTGAAGTTGGAAATTCAGTGTCTTAGGACTTATAAACTATAGCTTCTTAAAACAACACAGTAACTTTGAAACCTTATTCTTCCACATATGTCTTTGGTACCACGACCTTTCAACAGTATTAATAAATAATATCCCTTCTCATTTAAGGGCATCATATTCTCCCATGGTACTTTCTGATAGATCCTAATCTCTTAAAACAGCAAATTGATCTGGAATTGTTTCCAATTTAAAAGTCAACATTAGTCTATCAAACATGGCCGCCATGTTCAATTTTAGCCCCTTTGATAAAAGGTAGAGAAAAAAATACTATATTCATAGTGTTGAAGGTTCTGTTTTTCAGAGAATGATACTAAACATCACACAAGAAATGGGATAGTGACACACTGAAGTATTTAAAGGATGGAGTACATAACACATGGAGGTCTGTAGTTAAAGCAAAGAGGCTGAAGCATCAAGTGGTTTCTTCCAACCAGACACATTGTTCTTTGTATATTAATCCTGTCTTGGCCACCATATTTATCTTTCAACACCTGGCACATAGGAAGAGTTCACAAAAAGTGAATGAATTAATTCAGAGAAGAAATGTCATTTGCAGAATCTCTTGGTAGGTATCCATCAAACCTCAGCTTTAACACAGTTGAGTGAGGATAGAGAGACAGGAAAGAGGACATGAGAAGGGAAAACATCCCCCATTCCAAGGTTTGGTTGGAGCTCCTCATCAGCCCAGAGGCAGGAATTCCAGCACACCTAACATTTGCTGTGATGGTTGCCTAGAGACAATATTCCTTTTGTGTGTAAACGTTTCTAATAATAATATTAAAGTAGCAATGAGTCATTGCTAATATATTAAGACCTAATCATATGGATCAACCCTCACCAGAGAAGCTTCTTCTTGCAGCAGTGGTTAATACAGAGACCCACAACTCAACAACACATAGGGAATGGAAGACTTTGAAGTATTCAGCCCTAAGCGGGCTGTCTACATCACACCCCTCTCCTCAAGGCTCAGGAATGTATGTGGAAGAGGGGGAAGAAAGAGTATAAGAGTTGGAGGTAGTGAATGACTTCAAGGAAGCAGCATTTTCCAGGCACAAGAAGCTATTCGCAATTGAGAGCTCTTGGAGAGGGAATGTCAGTTTTCTCTAAAGGACTGATGTTGAGTCTATCAGTCACGTTTCTTAGCAGGCCTCATGCTCAGGAATAGTTGGCCAACTCAAACTAAACTCCACGCGGTTATTTAGTAGTTGTTGTTGTTTTATTTTGTCTCTCTTTGCCTAGGAGAAAGAAAGAACATGAAGTTGGGTCAGTAGGAAGGTGGGGAAGGACACTGGAGAAGGGAAGATTGCAATCTACACATTGTATGACATCCTCAGTGAATAGACTACAACACCGGGGGGAGAAACATACACATATACGGCCTTACTCTTTTCCTAGACACAAACCTACAACTTTTTTAGAAATGTCGCAGGAACCCCTATTCATAATAATGTTCAATAGCACCCCCTTATGCAACCTTTGTCACCTACATGTATATCTTACCAGATTAAAATTCTATCCAAATAGTTACCAGAGCCTCCCTATAATCCCACTCAGTGAAGCAGAGAAGAGAGTCAAGAGAGATGGCTCTGCAGTCAAGAGCACTTGCTGCTCTTCCCAAGGACTGGAGGCACAGCTCCCAGGAGCCAAGGTTGCTAACAACCACCTATATATAGCTCCAGCTCCAGGGGATCTGCTGCCCTCTTCTGGCCTCCGTACGTATTGCACTCATGTGTTCCTATTCCCACAAGACCTTAATGCTCACCTTGAACCAACACAAATAACCTAGGATAATTATAAGATAGCATCTAAGACTTTTAGGATTAGGACATGAATGTATGGAGGGAATGTATTGTTTAGTCAACCACAAGTAATATTAAAAGTCCATGAACTAGGGTTCTATTTTAGCTGACAACCCAATATACACACTCTGTGTTTTTCTTTTAGAACTCAATGCTTAGAAACTCTTTGGTTCCAATTTTTTATTTAATTTTAATTTAGTTTTGTTTTATTTTTAATACTGCCTTTGTTGTCTTTAAATTTCTCTGTCTACCATTTTTATGCTTTAATAGTGATGTTTTGGACCAAGTTAAAAAAATCAAGACTTTTGAAATATATTAGCTCTTGTTCTAACATCTTGATTAGCTACAGACTGCATAAAGACAATATTTCTGTTTGGCTAGCTGTTGAGGGTAAATAAGCACAAAGCCAGCCATCATGTTACAATGGCTACCCCAAAGGGGGATCACTTTATATATCTTTTTGTATAATAATTTATTACACTGAGCTTTAGGGCTCTATGTTTGGAGCAAACTTCATGTAAGATTATTAAAAGAGAATGCCAATGTTTTGAGAGAAATAACAGAACACATTCAAATTTGTAGAAATATATATGCATGCTGATGAGTCAACATGAATTTATAACAATTCTGGCCCATGGAGCTGGCTAATCTCCAAAGCACGTATTAAAATTAATTGTATTAGACACCGGTTGGCCATAACCAGCAATTTCCATGAACGGACCGGCCAAAGCTCATCAATGCTCCGTCATCACATAAGGAATATCCAGATCCAGAATTCTAACATAGAAAGACTACCAGCCTTTTAGTTCTTCTCTTTGGGCCATTAAAACGATCCTTTATTATGCACATATTTCAAACACTAAGTCAGCTATCCCTGACCACAGCAGGATTCTGCAAAGGAAAACCACTGCTAATGGAATCACAGAGTGGTCACCCATGTACCCATAACTTTCTTCATCCCCTCCATGCCCTCCTGCACCATCATTACAAGATGGTATCACTGTGCTCTTCCCACCAGGGGCTCCTTGAGCACAAGAGCCATGTCTTACTAAGCAGTTCCCAAGGTCCCTGCAGTCCCCAAGGTCCCTGGCACTCTATTTCAGGCCCTCCATGAAAAGAAGAGGGTTTCAGACAGCATATCCCAAGAATATATACTGACTGATAAAATCTCTTTCTAATGAAAGAATTTGGGGAGGGGGGGGGCTGAGAGATGGCTCAGAGGTTAAGAGCACTGACTGTTCTTCCAGAGGTCCTGAGTTCAATTCCCAGCAACCACATGGCTCACAACCATCTGTAATAAGATCTGGTGCCCACTTCTGGCCTGCAGGGATATGTGCAGGCAGATGCTGTATACATAATTAATAAATAAATCTTTTAAAAAAAAGAATTTGGGGTTCGGGTGGCAGTCAGAAATTTACATTTGCACAAGCATTTGGACAATTGACTTCTATACCCCTCAGTTTCCTCATGAGGGTGATGAAAGCGAAAGGAAAGCTTCTACAGGGGATTGTGGGATTGAAATAAGACAGCTAACAAAGAACTTTACCTACAAAGTGCTTTTCACCAGCACCAAACAATGGCCCCCAAGCCTGGCAGAGGTGGTGCATGCCTTTAATCCCAGCACTCAGGAGGCAGAGGCAGGTAGAGCTCTGTGAGTTTGAGACCAGTCTTGTCTACAGAGTGAACTCCAAGACAGCCAGAACTACACACTGAGAAACCATGTCTTACAAAAAAAAAAAAGAATAGCCCCTAGCCCCTATAGACTCATATATTTGAGTGCTTGGTCGTTAGGGAGTGGAGCTACTTGAGAGGGATTAGGAGGTGTGGCCTTACTGGAGGAAGTGTCACTGAGGGTGGACTCTGAGGTTTCAAAAGCCCAAACGAGGCCCAGTCTCTCTCTCTTTTCCTGCTGCCTGTGGATTTTTGGATTCAGATGTAGAACTCTCAACTGCTTCTTCAGCACCATGTCTGCCTGTATGCCACCATGCTCCCCACCATAGAATAAACATCTGAAATTTTAAGCAAAACCCAATTAACTGCTCTCTTTTTTTTTAAATGCTAATTTTTATTTTTTTATTGAAAAAATTTCTGCCTCCTCCCCGCCTCCTATTCCTTTCCCCCCTCCCTCCACTCCTTTCCCCCTCCCTCTCCAATCTGAAGAGCAGTCAGGGTTCCCTGCCCTGTGAGAAGTCCAAGGTCCTTCCCGCTCCGTCCAGATCTAGGAAGGTGTGCATCCAAACTGGCTAGGCTCCCACAAAGCCAGTTCATGCAGTAGTACCAAAACCCAGTGCCATTGTCCTTGGCTTCTCATCAGCCCTCATTGTCCGCCATGTTCAGAGAGTCCGGTTTTATCCCATGCTTTTTCAGTCCCAGTCCAGCTGGCCTTGGTGAGCTCCCATTAGATCAGTCCCACCGTCTCAGTGGGTGGGTGCATCCCTCACGGTCCTGAGTGAGGTAACCCAGACCCAAAAAGATGAACATGGGATGTATTCACTCATAATTGGTTTCTAGCCATAAATAAAGGACATTGAGCCTATAATTTGTGATCCTAGAGAAACTGGTCTCTTTTATACGAGTTTCTGTGCTCATGATGTCTCCTCACAGCAATAGAATACTGGCTATGACAAGAACCCAGCACAGCCATCAATTGCACTATCTGCTCAAATACACCTTAGAAATAGAAATGCTCATTGTACTCAACAATTAAGTGTATATTCTCTATGCACACATATTCCAAACCAACATGCATTTTTACCTTCAACAAATGTTAGGCTTTTTTTTTTAGTAACATTCTAGGTTGCTTTTCCAATTTTTACCTTGAAATGCTAATGTAGTATACTACATTACTATATATAGTAAATACTGATATGGTCTCCCAAAAGCAAGAAGTTCTTTGTACTTGCAACAACAACAAAAAAAAAACAGAGAAATGATACAATCAATATAAATTAAAATCGAATAATAATGAACATTAGACTCACTGAGAACTTTGTAATAACTAATATTCAGAGGCATATCAAATTTCAGAAGTCCGCAGTTAACCATTCAATAGATACCAGTAGGCAGAAAAGACACAGCAAACAACATCACCAAAGTCAGAATAATCTCTGAAAGTATCTTCCACAATTTTTGTCCTTTTTGTCTTTCAACTATGAGAATTATAGTCTTTGGTGGAAACTTATATAACAAAGAAGCTTAGTACTCAATTAAAAATAGGCTCAAGTCCTTTGGGGGGGGGGAATGGGGCAATCTACTCTAATGAAACAACCCAATCTGTTGGGTTTTAATTAGTCAAGAAAGAATAAAAACAAGTAAGAATGTACACAGAACTATTCATGGACATCTACTAACTGGATAAAATCTGGGAAGGGAGCAATTTAAAAGTATCATTTTTTTAAAGCTTCTTTTGTAGTCAACAATGATATAAACCCCGTTCTTACAGCTTTTTTGCAACTCTGCATTAGATTTCAAATGCTGCACGTTTTAAAGGAGACAAAACTCCATCTTCACACAACAACATGAATTCCCATGATCACAGGCTTTGAAGACGATATGTCCTAACCAGGGTTCACTGTAGCAGTCGGTCTTGGACATGTGGAGCTGTTAAAGATTATAAAACATTCCCCCACATGGGTCCTACCACAACTGTTCAAATAAATCCTATTTTCCTTTTGACATTATGGAAATGTCTGTCTAGGTCAGCTATGAAACACGAAGAATGGATTATTGAATTGAGCATTCTAATTCAACAACTAGACAAAGAAACTAAGTCCAGTGGGGCCCCTTCCTAGTGCTTCTAGAATTTTCTCCAGCTTGTAGACTCAAAATTTCAAATACTAAAAGGCTCCATGGGCGGTTTTGTTTGCTTTGTTCTTTGCCTCTTTTTTTTTTTAAGATGTACTTTATAACTTTCAACCACTCAGTTTTAACTCCTTATATTCACTGTGTAAAATAATTTCTATATTTAGCATCTTTGAAGGGTTAACTTCCTTTACGTGATGGAATTTTCATCTTAAAAACATTTGTAAAATGAGGGCAATGCAGATGACAATATTTTGGAATTCTGCCTTCCCAAAGCCATTGACTCACAATTTTCTAAGTATTTGGGGGACTGGTAGATTAGCAATAAGACAGAAAGAAAAGTAAAAAGAGGATTCATTTGCTGAAAACCTATTTCTATTTTAAAACCACAGATATCTCTAAATCATTAAAACTGTTGTCATGGTTCCTAACAGTAGAAGTGGGGACCACCTCTGACTCTTTTGCTTGCTTTTGGAAACCTTTTCCTCGTATTTGGTTGCTTCTTTCAGCCTTGATATGAGGGTATGTGCCTAGTCTTTTTGTAACTTGTTAAGCCAAGTTTGGTTGGCATCCCTGGGAGGCCTGTTCTTTTCTGAAGGAAGAGGGGAAAGGAGCAGATAGGGTGCAGGGGAGAAGGGGACCAGAAGAATTGGAGGGAGCGGAAACTGCCGTCAGAATGAAATATATGAGACAAGAAAGAACGAATGAATGAATGAACTGTTGTCATAAATACTTGTAGTTTTTTGTCGCCCCTGTATCCATTTGGAAAACAGGGCTATTACGTTCAAGAAACAGTGTGGTTGTTTGAACGTGACTGGCCCCATAATCTCATACAGAGTGGCACTATTAGGAGGTGTGGCTTGGTTGCAATAGGTATGACCTTGTTGGAGGAAGTGTGTCACTGTGGGGGTGGCCTTTGAAATCTCCTATCCTCAAGCAAAGCTCAGTGTTACAGTTCACTTCCTGTTGCCAGCAGATCAAGATGTAGAACTCTCAATTCCCTCTCCACCGCCACACCTGCCTGCATGCGGCCATGTTGGCTGTGATTAAATGGAGACGGAAACTGTAAGCCAGTTTCCACCAAATGTTTCCCTTTAGAAGAGCTGCCATGGTCACGGTGTCTCCTCACAGCACTGGAAACCCTAAGACACACAGCTTAGTCATCCCTGACATTCTCCAGCTTCCTGTTTACCCCTCCCTGAGGCTGATCCAGGTTCGGCTCTGTACATCTGAAGCTATGCTGCAGTCTCGCTGCGGCCCATAGATTCCTGTCTACTTTGTCTAAACTCATGAAACAGGCAGAACTCCTCACAGAGAGACTGTTTGGATACTGCCTGGACCCAGCACA
>NC_022021.1:64599915-64603263 GCF_000317375.1 Microtus ochrogaster
GCTGCTGACTGAACATGATGGTTTCCCTCTAATCTTCCCAGGTGGCCTTAATCTATGGCCTTCTTCTCTCTGGAATTTTTACGTAATGAACCGTTCCTGTGATGTCACAGAATTCATTAGACTTCCTCCTCTGTGTGACCCAGCCAACAGGCCCTCTTCACGGCAGGCTTCTCCTAGGGACTGCTCACCATGATAGGCATTTACTGGGTATATATCAATCAAGAGACACAAGGGCAAGCAACCTGTTATGAATCAGATCATCCATCAGGAAACAATGTCATATGAAAGTCACACTATAAACAACCATTGTGTTGCCTACTCAGGAGCCCTGCCAGGACAGGGCTAGAATTAAAAGCACCTTTCTAGCAGGGACACTAAAGCCAAATTAGAGGAACATCACACCTTAAGAGTGAAATTAGACCTTAAAGATCCTCCTAGGACCTTCAAGCCATTCTAGGAGAGGAAACAGTTATTAGGAGTTACACTATTATATAGACATAGTGATCTGTCATGGAATATGTTAGAAACCCCACCGTAAACGTAAGAGATAGCCCTTCAAGGATCTCTGAATTCTATATTTGCATGTGACAATAACCTGTTCTGAGGAGGATGCATGGAAGTAATAAAAGAATTCGTTACTAGAGTTTAAATGTTACTTGTACATTTCTCCTGTGGACAACATGGCAGGTGAACGAAAAGAAAAGGCCTTGTGGTCTATCAAATACTTGTCAGAATTTTTGACTGACAGTCATAAGTCTTTTAAAAACACCAGGAGAAGGAGATGTTTAGGAGTAATTTTAGTAAATTGGTTTAAAACAAAAACCTTCTAAAATATGAGGTCAGCATAGTAAATGTTACTCAAATCATCTTTGGTCACCACCAACTGTGTGGGGCTAGTCTTTTCATCTCAAGAGAATCATGGTAATGAGATTTAAAAAAAAAAATCTCCATGACAAGGCAGCTGCTGTCCATAAAAATCAATCACTGTAAAAGACCACGCAGTCACTCTCTCTGGTGAGGCCTCTCAGGCTAAGCACAGATACTGCACTTCTAAAATGCAGAGCATTATTAGAAGTTCAGACAAAGTCACTCATACAATTCCAAATGAAAAGAAATACTTCATTTAATTTCCTATGGCTTGCCAGCATGCGGATAATGCTCTGTGCCTTCCTTTCTTCGTTTGAGGGCGATTAAGAGCTAAACTGCTACTCTGGTTCTGAAATCTGGTATTTATCCTTATTCTTTCCTCCCTCGGGGAGGGAAATACGTTACGCAAGTCAAAGAGCTTACGAAAGTGTCTCAGGGGCACAATTTTTCTAACATAGAATA
Source organism: Microtus ochrogaster (assembly GCF_000317375.1). Taxonomy (NCBI): domain Eukaryota; kingdom Metazoa; phylum Chordata; class Mammalia; order Rodentia; family Cricetidae; genus Microtus; species Microtus ochrogaster. Next base: position 64,601,245 of record NC_022021.1, read on the forward strand.
ATGGACCCTGTTCTGCCAATGTGAGTGAAGAGATGCTTGACAGTCTACAGACAAGCTTTCCAGCTTGCCATGTCGCATACAGCGTTGGGCTACTCAAAGAGATAACAAGTCCTCCGAGTGGACCAGGTATGACAATCCCATCTGAATGATAACACCGTCCTCTGTCTTTCTCCCACCAAGATACAGCCTGGACTTTCTATAGCTGAGCTAAATCCAGTTATCTAGCTCGGAGTGACAACCTTGCAACTACTGGCCCTACTTCTGTTCCCAAAAATAATTAACAGGAACGTGAATGACCATATCAGAGTGGAAATTAAACTTCCCTTTCTGACCAGTGTTCTAGAACATTACATTCTGGCATACTGTAGTGGTTTAGTTAAAAATTATACGCAATTTCATCCATTTGCCTGGATAATAATCCTGTTGAATGCTCTCGGAATGCATTAGCTCACGAGCACCGTGAAATGACAATTGGAAGCGAGATTCAGAAGAATCTGGAGATGAAATAAGAAGAGGACTTTTATTCACATGGCTCTGTCCACACGAATCTCATTGAAGAATCAGAATGCACTGAGTTTATTATAACTAATCTTGAACTAGAAGTCAAAAATCACCCCATGGTCAGAAACACTGACTTCATCCGACGAAAGTGCTCTTTTTCAAACTGGTGGCATGCCTGCAGGAGGGGTAGGGTGGGGTGATGGAGAAGACATTACAAAGTGCCTGAAATTCTAACTGTTACCACAGACAGTCTTCGCAACACCGATCTGGAGAGGGCGGAGGACAGCAAACCACCAAATGATCTAGAGAAAGGGCTGCGACTTCCAAAACTCTTCCCTGGCACCCCTAATCTGGGGGATGGCTGACGATCCTATGCAAGCGGCTCAGCTCTACATGAACGCATGCACTTGCTTTGCTTCTCCTTCCTCTCTGACGCCAAAAGTTTCCCCATTGGCACAACTGCACAAATAACCTCCCTCCCACCCTCTTCCTACTGCGTCTTTCAAGAAGGCAAGCCAAGTAGCAGAAGTACTAGCTAATTTATCACTACCAGCTGTAGCTAGAACTGACCCGGTGGGCTATGATAACACGCTTCTTCCTCTTTTCAGTTAGCATTTGGATTTGCGAGTTATAAATGTCCCCCACTTCAGAACTGAATTCTGTACTCTATGTCCCAACCTCTCAGTGAATGCAAAGCCCTGCAGCACTGTGGTAGTTTGAACGACAATGGCCCCCAGAGGGCTTGTATGTTTGAATGCTTAGTCCCCAGTTAGTGGAACTGTTTGGGAAGCATTAGGAGGTGTAGCCTTCTTGAGGAAGTATGCAGCTGGGGATGTTTTCAAAAACCCATACCAGCCCCCCCCCCTCTCTCTCCTGCCTGTAGATCAGGATTTAGCGCTCCTAGCTACTGTTCCAGCATCATGCCTATCTATTCCCTGCCATTATGGTCATGAACTAACCTTCTAAAACTGTAAGGATCCCCCAACCAAATGCTTATTTTTGTAAGAGTTGCCTTGGCTGTGGTGGTTCTTCACAGCAAAAGAACAGTGACTAAGTCAAGCACTACAAAATTAGATGATTTATTCACTGATCTCACCCCAGACCAGAATAGAGCCTAGAGCACAGTACTACAAGATTGTTTGTTCAGTTATTGGTCATAAATATGAATAGTCATGCCTTTAAGAAAAGGACGCAGCAGAACTATCATGAGACTGCCAGATAACGTTGCTCTGCTAGGTCATCCGCCTGGCCAGCTTCCTTTCCCTTCAGAAGCATGCGCCTTTGTAACACTGCAAACCTACATGTGGCGGCTCTTCCTGGACCCTAAACATGACACAGCATAGGAAGCTGGACACTGCCTGTTTGATTCTAGGTCAGAAATCCGAGCTAGTCCACCTTTAAGTATGTTGAGAAATCAATTTCTCAGAAAAAGAACACACATTTAAACCTATAGCCACGCTACATAAAATTATAAAACACTGATAAACTGCAAGTACCGTAGGCAACTTGATGTGTTAG
>NC_022021.1:64603641-64607398 GCF_000317375.1 Microtus ochrogaster
GTACAGACAACCGAAAATGTTCCCTGGGCAGCACCCTGCTTTTTATATGCCTGGATCTGTTCGTTTTCCCATCACATACTAAAGGAAATTTATTCAGATACTTATACTTTTTTTCTTCTTAGCTTATGAGACTGGGAGCTGAGCTTTATAGTTTTATATTATCAATACCTAGCAAATAAAATGTTATTGATAAGCTGTTGATAGAAACTGCTTAATATTAACATAAATTTAAAAAAAAACTGGAGAGATGGCTTAGCAGTTAAGAGCAGCTGCTGCTCTTCCAGAGGAGCAGGGTTTGATTCCCAGGACCCACAACCATCTGCACTCCATTTCCAGGGTATCTGATGCCCTCTTCTGACCTCCACAGGCATCAGGCATGCATGTAGTGCTTAAATATACATGCAGGCAAAACGCTAATTCAAATGAAATAGAATTAAATTAAACTTAAAAGTAACAAATAACATCCATTAGTCAATCAAAGAAATCGAAAAGTCTTTCCACAAATTCAAAAGGGCTTCGACAACAATGCAAGTGATAACACTTTAGAGAAAGAAAGTCAAGTATTTATTAACTACAAATAAAAAGTATACAGCTTTCTAAGATTTACTCATTAGAAATGCGATTCCCGTCATATAATCAATCCAAAGTTTGGGAAGTAAAGCGAAAAGGAATACCTGTGCTCTTGTCCTTTAAGGTTTTATCTTTTAAAAAGCAGCATGAGTTTTCTACTCTGACTAGACAGCTGAGAATCAAATGACACCTTAAGCACTAAATTTCCATGAGACTGGTGACCAGACATGAGTTCCTGTCCTGCAACGTCACGTGCTTCGTTATAATCTCCAGCCTTTGTGGACATGTTATGACTGCGGCCAAAGTAAAGGAAACCAGCAGTGTCTCTGAACCAATCATGGGCCGTGAAGCCAGACAGACTGTATGACAGATGCAGTTTCTCTTGGCACCACGTGGGCGTGACTAATTGATGACAATCGTACGTCCATACTGGCACGCCTCCACGGGGGATGCGTGTGAATATATGGCCGTCGTGTCTGGATGCTCGGCATGTTGGGGTCCTGAGGCACGGAGGCTAAAGCCAGAGGACCGCAGCTGCACTTGATGAGCCCTGTGGGAGCTATGGAGTGATGGAAGGGTTAAATTACCACAAACTGTAAATACAGATTTATTTTATTAAAATACGAGGTAACTGCTGCAGCCACCTCCCATTCGGACAGACATGTGCCTCTCTATAAAAATAAAAAAGCTACAGCGTGTGTGTGTATGTGTGTGTGTGTGTGTGTGTGTGTACACCTTGTCAATAAAACTTTCATTTCGCCTACAAAAAGATTCTAACACGCACATAAAGCAAAATCAAAGTTTACCTGATTTCCTTTAATTAAAGAAAATCCACACAGAAATTAAACTGGAAAAGTCTGACAGACCACCGTCACCATGTTTGTAAGAACAATTCCCTTCCATTTCATTCTAAACACAAAATTCAAAATGTCCTGTCCAAAGCCTATGCTGAAACCATTCTATACAGCAGTAGTTCATATATGCCACCATGGATAAAACTCTCATTTTAACCTGATCAAAAACTAAAAATTCATGTGCCTGATATCATCTCAGACTTGCTCATCTCTCTCATCCATTTCCCTAACTTCTTTCAAGTCACTCAACAATCACGAGGATTTTTCTCAGGGGGGAGGGGCGTGTGCACGCGTGTGCACGTGCATGTGGTCCTGTGGGTGCACATAGGTCAAAAGTCAAACTCAAGCATCAGAAACTCACCTCACAGGAACAGGGATTCCCTACTCAGCTAAGCTGGCCGGCCAGTGAGCACTAGGGATGCAGCAATGACCTCCTCAATGCTAGGCTCACACGCACACGCCACCGTGCCCGCCTTTTTACACAGGTGCTGAAAATCAAACTCAGGCCCTCACACTAGTGCAAAAGGCACACTGCACGCTAAGCTACCTCCTTGGTCCTCGGATTATAACTTTCCACTCTGCACCCACCCCTCTAACACAGAGCTGGTTTGCTAAGCTGTCTTGTTCACCTGGGCTGGTCAGTGAGCAGCCAGAGAAGAATGCCAAATTAAGGACTCCCCTGGCTGGGCTGAGGAGAACCAAAACACGAAAGCCATCTTCCGTGTGCTCTTTTATTATGATTGCCACTCACCCCCTAAACGTTCACATGGTGATGGGAGGCATTACTAATATATTAGACTTTTTCACATGTGGGCTGAATAAAGAAAGTAGTTTCTTCCTTAGGAGAATCATACAAGGCTCTTTAACACATCCTTTTCTCTTGCAGGCTTGCAAGTGCATTTAAATGGCAAGACTACATCGTTAAAAAGAAGGCACGGCTTAATAACTGATGTGAAAATAAGAATGAGTAGCCAAACCTGAGCTCTTTCTTTATACTTTGATGAAAAACTAATGTCAATGACTTTTCTCGTCTTCAGTTACTTTAGATCAGCACCAAATATGAAAATTCTCCTTGGACTTCCCACAGGTCAGGGAACCCTAAGTGCTCTTCGGGCTGAGGAGGGAGGGGGACTTGATTGGGGGAGGGGGAGGGAAATGGGAGGCGGTGGCGGGGAATAGACGGAAATCTTTAATAAATAAATAAATTTAAAAAGAAAAAGAAAATTCTCCACGTTACAACAATGCTGGTCCCTCTCATCATAAAATAGCACTTTAACTCTTTCTGTATTTAAAAAAAACACAACTATAGATTTTAGGAAGTGATGGGGCAAGAGTGATAGAGAAAAGGATGGATAAAAAAAGGAAAGGAAGAAGTAAAATTCAGCTGACATTAAGACCAACTAAGTAACCTCTGATCTTACGGTCTATGCCTCTTCTATAATCATAATTATAGTGGATAATTATAATGGTTAGGACATTCAAAGAGCAAGATGGAGTCTCCATCCAGTTTGGAACACATACTCTGACAAGTTCTAGGTTGTTTTAGGTCCCCTGTTGGGTTTATTTTCTTACCGTCTGCCCAAAGACAAAAGCGAAAGGTTGACATCTGAAAGGAATTATCGTTAACAGACATTATCAATCCGGTCAACAGACAGTAACATCCTACTGAACTAACTCCATGCAATGAATTATCGTGTGTCTCTGATTTATGGTACCAAGTCAGTGCAACTGCTAGTGAACCCACAAAATAAACAGCAGTGCTCCCATGAGGGAAGACCCCCAAGAGCTCACACCGGCTTTGCTAGATGCGAACAATGCCCCTTCACGGGCCCTCCGAGAGGAGAACATAAGCTCAGCACTCAACAGTCATGGAGTTCTTCATACAAGAGCCCTGGTTTTGTGCTCCTTGAGACCAACGGGGAAGGATCTAGGCACACCAGTCCTCCACGCCCCTGCTTAGCAAGCTCCCAAGAGCATCCGTCCCTCACAAGGCAATTGAGTACAGGCTTCGGAAGAGCATTCCAACAGTCCTTCCCACCCCAGCAAGAGCTTCAAAGCTAGGTCAGCAATAAGCAGCCTACAGGCTTCTTCAAACAAACAAACAAACATGAAAAATAAAAACACAAATTAGTGCAATTCACACTCTTAGCACAACCTTGCCCCCAATCAAAGCACAAAGAAACACCATGTCTGGCTATTCCCGTCCATAAATGTCCTGGAATTTGGAACAGGACAAATTAGTTTCTCCTTCTAAAATGAGTTGGCCAGAGGGAAGCAGCAAAACCTAAGTAGAGAGGTTTGGTGGTGCTCTGAGGACTTCATCACCTTAGGCT
>NC_022021.1:64613185-64634444 GCF_000317375.1 Microtus ochrogaster
AGCAGATGACCCACCATTCTACGTGCTCCTACAGGCTCCGCCTACAAAGTCGGGGCTGAGCAGGTGGTTTGCTTTCCGTTTGGGCTCACCCTTTTCACTAGTAAGATAACCTCAGGAGGAAATACAGAGAACGGCGTCTCTTATTCCAAGTGTGCTCACTTATAACCATCCAAGAACGACCCTTACAAATGCCCCAACTGAACCAAAAGATAATAACAGGTCTCGTTTTGTGAAGAACAGCTGGAGGGCAGGCAGTAAAAGGAGAGAAACTAAATGTTTTAGGGAAGAGAACACATTTTAAGAATTCAAATGGCCTCCTGTTTTAGTTAGGGTTCTGTTGCTGTCATAAAACACCCATGACTAAAAGCAACTTGGGGAGGAAAGGGTTTATTTTGCTTACACGTCCATGTCACAGTCCATCTCTGAGGAAGTTCAGGACAGGAACTCAGGCCAGGACTGCTTTCTTATGGCACCCAGGACCACCAGCCCTGGGGTGGCACCACCCAGAGTGAGCTGGGCCTTCCCACACCAATCATCAATCAAGAACAACACACCACAGGTTTGCCCACTGACTAATCGGGCGGGGGCATTCTCTCAATTGAGAGTTCCTCTTTCAAAATGACTCTTGCTTATATCAGGTTAACACAAAACTAGCCAGCACACACACTATTCATGAATCAAAGTGTTTTACATGGGGAGAAAAAAAACTCAAAAACCATTTAAAACCCATTTCAATGGTTATAGTTCACCCACTATTATCACTTAAAAGCTTACAGTTATTAATCTATTACTTTGTTTCAATGGAAATACTCTATTTAAAAAGTTTAAAAAAAGTACTTAGAAATCTTCAATAATACCACATCAGAAAAAATTTAGGCCATCCATACAACAATAACTAGGCCAGGGACAACCTTACAGAGACAGTTATACAGCCTGGGAGGTCTAGCAATAAGAAAGAGTGGAGAAGGAATGTGGAAAAGAGCCACACTTTAATAAATAACGTAAATTTCAAAGATGATGGATAAGGGGATAAGAGAAAGTTTGATGTTTTGAATTAACATCCTAATCCCAGCCTGGCAGGAAGTTTATAAACTCCTGAATTAAAGCTGAAATAGTCATAACCGGGACTCCCCAAACATTCAGTTTTTGCTGTCTATAAATCTTTCCCAGTTTTGATTATAACATTCAGAGATTCAATTATCAAAAACTATGTTACTAAACTCTTGCCATTAAAAATTAATTTTTAAAATCTATTTTGGGGGCCCGAGAGAAGGCTCTGTGGTTAAGAGTGGTTGCTGAGCAAGCATGAAGACAGGAGTTTAGATCCTAGTTACCACGCTCACCCCCTACCCCAAAAGCTGGGCATAGTCCCACATACAACAGCAACCTCTGCACTGAGAAGCATCCCTGAGGTGGGTTGCTAGCCTAGACAAAACCGTGAGCTCCAGCCTCAGTGTGAAACCCTACCTGGAAGGATCAAGGTGTATAGTGAGAAAGGAAGACCCTCAGTGCCCCCTCTGTTCTCCATCCATACAGACCTATGTGACCCAACACACACATGTGCATAGACATACATGCATACACCTCATTCATGTACACACAAAACAGAACTATTTAGACATCGAGGTTCCTGTTAGAGAGAACTTTTCTCCAATGGACAAAGAGTCTTCGTCAATTTATGACAGCGCCAACAGATCACAGAAGCACATGGCGTGCAGAGAGATGTGTGAGGACAGGAGCCCACCATTCTGCCTTGGCCTAAGAAGAAGCATTGTTTCTCCTATGAAATGGACCGAGAGAGGAAGAAAGAATCTCTGAGGACATTTAATGAAAGTGCACTCACTCACTTGGAATGGAGGAAAAAATAGTGGCTGAACAATCAAGGTCTACTCGTTAAACGCAAAGCAAAATTATATCACCATTATGTGAATTCCATGTGGTCTCTTAAAAATTACATTACTTTTCATCTCTTAATTTACCATTGCAACATCGTGTTCACAACAAATGTTTAGGGTTTACAGCTTTGTGTTGTTCTTTTTTTCCTCCCTTATTTTATTTGCTTCCTTAAGTGATTCATGAGACCATCCTGTGGCCATTTATTCACAGATTGAGGGGTTCTCAGATTCCAAGACCAAGAAAGAAAAAAAAAATTGCCACACTGTCAGAGTCTGTTCCTTTTGAGCTAATTAGTCCTATAATGAAGGCTGTGTTCTCCATTAAAGAGATCATTAACTCACATAATTCTAGCTACACTGAAAGAAATTCATCTGAAGACAAAAGAAAGGCTATAAAATAGCCAAAAACCGAAGCAATAGCATATATACCATTCAGTACTGTCTCTCGTCTCAATGTTCTGTAGATACTGATTAGTCAATCACAAAGAAAAAAATAAAATAAAATTCTGTTTGGCTTGACTTTTGACTTCCTTCATTCTGTTCTATTTCCATTTGAAAAGAAAGAGAGTTTTTTGTTTGGTTGTTTGGTTTTTGTCTGAAAAAAAAATGCTTTTCCAGTTTGCTAAGAGCTCCATCTCCCAGGTGATAATATAAGCAGAGGGACTACGGAATCATAAAGAGGTTGATTATTATGGCACGGCATAAAGCAAATCATGGATATGAGTTTGCTGTTTGGACAATGTCAATGTCTTTTCAGTTTTTATTATATGGTTTGTTGTGTAACCACAGCACTGGGTTCAGAGGCTACCCAGAGGAATTCACTGTCAGAAGAAAAATGTGATTTTCGAGATTGTCGGTCAGTCACTTGGGGAGCATTCCTTTTGTTCCCACATAATAAAACCACCCTGCTTTGGTTTGGACTGACATGTTTGCTTCAGTAAACACTACAGAAGGTCAATGCACCGGTGCCATATGGACTCTAATAGCATACTGCCAGTATACCCATAGACGGCACCAAAATAATAGGTAAACTAACAAAGTCGCCCTTGAATGCCCTTTAACAAATCCGTGACACTAGAAGGAAAATGACAGCTACAAGAGAAATTTAGGGAGAATAAAAAACATCTACTTTTTTTTTTTTTTTTGGTTTTTTCGAGACATCTACTTTTAATGCCTTAAAATATGGCAGACTTGTTTTCAATTTGTTTTTTATTTGTTTCTCACTGGGCTGTCATTGCGTGTGGAAGTGCAGGGAGCAGTGGAAGTGCACAATGCCCATCACCAATAAGAGCCTGGGCTGTGAAGGTTCCCTGGATCCTCTCAGCATCAGCAGAAGCCAACAAAAAGGCCCCACGCCCTCGGGCCATTTCCCTGTACTGATAGAGGAACACTGCAGCCATAACAAAGTTCAAGACATTTCGTACTACGAGTTTGGATATAGAATGCTAGAGCCATATTTATATGCTAATGTGTAGATGCATAAAATGTATTAGTTATAAAATTAAATATTAGAAAAACATAATCCATTAAAAAGCGGATGAGCATGAACACGACGATCTGGAACTAGAATATCAAATGTTAACAGTTAAATGATGACTAGGAATTATGTCATTTTATTTGCCCTTAACCTTTTCTACCCAACCAAATTCCCGATATTTTTGTACTTCTATAACCTTCTCTCTGAAACAGGATCTTCACGGGTCCAAGCTAACCTTGAAGTCTCCATGGAATCCCAGCTGCCTGCAAAGCTCAAGGATCTTCCTACTTCAGCTTCCCAAATGTGTGCTGCTATGCTTCTCTCGTAGGAGGTTCTTTGGATTTTGTTGGTTTGTTTTTAAACTGTGTAGCCTTGGCTGGCTTGGTACACACTATATAGACCACATTAGCCAAAACTCACAGAAATCTACCTGCCTCTGCCTCCCGTGTGCTGAGATCAAAGGCGTGTACTACCACATCTGGCCGTGGAGTAGTCTTTTTAATTAAGGCTTTAGCTGTCCTTAAATCCAAATAAACACACATACACACAATTATTATTATTATTATTAATAGTATTAATCTGATCTCATATATTTTTGATACAAGAAAGCTATAAGAACGTATTAGTATAAGATCTCAAAACATCAAACGTTTTCTTATCCCCTTATCCATCATCTTTGAAATTTACGTTATTTATTAAAGTGTGGCTCTTTTCCACATTCCTTCTCCGCTCTTTCTTATTGCTAGACCTCCCAGGCTGTATAACTGTCTCTGTAAGGTTGTCCCTGGCCTAGTAATTGTTGTATTGTTGTATGGACGATACTGGACTATTTTTTTTCTGATGTGGTTTCATTGAAGATTTTAAATACTTTTATTAACTTTTTAAATAGGGCTCTGTCTTTCAAAAAAAGTAATAGATTAATAACTGTAAGCTTTTAAGTGCTGTAATGAGTTGACTACAACCATTAGAATAGATTTTAAATGGTTTTTGAGTTTTTTTTTCTCCCCATGAAGTATTCATCATGCAGAACGCTTTGATTCATAGGGTGTGTGCTGATTAGTTTTGTGTTAGCTTGATTTAAGCAAGAGTCATTGTGAAAGAGGGAATCTCTATTGAGAGAATGCCCCCGCCAGACTGGTTATTGGTGCATTTTTTTTTTTTTGATGATTATGACAATTGGTGTGGGAGGGCCCAGCTCACTCTGGATGGTGCTACCCCAGGGCTGGTGGTCCTGGGTGCCATAACAAAGCAGACTGAACAAGCCATCAGGAGCAAGCCAGTAAGTAGTTTCCCTCTATGGCCTCTGCATCAGCTCCTGCCTTGAGTTCCTGTCCTGAACTCCCTAAGTGATGGACTGTGATGTGGACGTGTAAGCCAAATAAACCCTTTCCTCCCCAAGTTGCTTTTAGTCATGGGTGTTTTATGACAGCAACAGAACCCTAACTAAAACAGGAGGCCATTTGAATTCTTAAAATGTGTTCTCTTCCCTAAAATATTTCGTTTCTGTCCTTTTACCGCCCGCCCTCCAGCTGTTCTTCACAAAACTAGAACACTTACTGTCTTATGGTCCAAGTGAGGCACTGAAAAAAGAAGAGGTACAAGGACTACCAAAGCATCTAACATATGAAAGGAGAGAACAAAGGGAGAAAGAGGAGGTCGTTTTACACCAGCATACAGAAGAGCGTGTGTGTGACCGGCACCTTTTCCTGGGTTACTATACTTACTACATCTGAGTTACTGGGGAAGTTACTGTGCAACTGTGACCACAAAAGCAAAGAGACTGGACAGGGAGGAGGAGGCAAGAAGTAAGAGACACAGTTTAGAAACTTGGAATATAAACTGCTAAAATAATGATAACAATAATAACAATAATAATCTAAAGAAAACCATGAGAGAAACACGGGTGAAAATGGGAAGGGTACTCAGGATGCCCTCTCAAGAGCTACATTTAAGTCCTTCCCCCTTCCTCCTGTACTGAAAGGCCACTAGCACTGACAGAATTCAAGACTTTTGCCAGGCGTGGTGGCACACGCCCATAATCCCAGCACACAGGAGACTGATGCAGGTGGATCCTTAATTTGAGGCAGTCTTAGCTATGTGGTGATATACTGTCTAAAACAATCAGGCAAAAAAAAAGATAAAATAACTCAAATCTTGCAATTTGATTTCAAAACTCATATTTCTGACAAATGGCCTTTAAGTAATTGTGAAGATCTGCTGCCCCCTGCTGTTCACTTGAATTTTCCAACTGAAACACAGTAAGACGGTTTAGAAGCCCACTTTTGAAGGAAACTGTTTCTAAAGAACTAAAAGCAACTTTCCTTTAAAGGTACTTGTAACTGAAACACCACAGAGCCTAGAAGTTAAGTTCTCAACAGGATATAAAGTTTCCACATCCCAAATCTTCCGAACTACTTGGGAACTGCTACAAGCATAATAGGCTGTCTTAAACCTGGCTGCCGAGCCCTGTTTTTACAAGATGAGCAAAAACACAAAAAATACTTTTATTACAAAAAGGTAACTTCAGTATTTTAATTAACCTGATATCTCTCAAGGCAAATAAGATGCTGAAATGTTAAAATGAAGGTATTCTGTAACCCAATGTAACCAAAGAAGCAAGGTAAGTGTAGCTCTCCCCTCCTATCCTGAAACACACGGAGAGACGATTAGAGAGATCCACAAGTGACCGAGACACAGAGACTAAGTGACTGAGGGGTGCCCAACCCCAAATGATGGCATTTGCAGTGCAGACAGCACACCTAAGACTCAGGGGAAACAGAGGAGGAGGAGATGGAAACTTTGTAACAGCCAGAGGATGCCGCTTGAGAATGGCATTGGAAGAGGATGGGCCTGCTGCTGGACAGTCCCCTAGATGTGACAAGGGGAAGCCAACCTTGAAAGCTCAGCGAGAAGGTCGCCTGAACAAGACTGGCATAATGACATTGTGAGTTGAGCACCAATGTGGCTGGGGGAAGTTCCACAAGCTCCCACCCTCGGTGGAGAGCTACAGGGAGTCAGTGGCTACTGAGAAAGAGAGAATCCAGTTCCTCCAAGGAAGCCTAAGCGCTCAGTCCTGGACATATGTACCTATAAGCAACACTAAGAAGACTCAGTATGCTAGCTATACATATGCATACGTACACTACAGAAGAAAAGATCTTAAGTTGGGGGGAGGGCATGGGAGAAGTTGGAGAGGGGACAGAACTGTGAGTGACATAGATATAGTGTTCATGTATAACATTCTCAAAACTAGTAAATTTTTTTAAAAACTAAGCGGCTGGAGTTAAGGGCACTGGTTGCTTCCGGAGGGACCCAGATTTGAGTCCAAGCACATGGCTTACAACCATGTCACGTCAATCCCAGCCCTCTTCTGGCCTCTGCAGGTACCAGACATGAAAGTGGCACACTGACATTCATGCAGACAAAACAGCACATAAATAATCTTTTTTTTAAAATTTAATTAAGCCAGAGGTATAAAATTATAGTAAATATATTATTAAGGTGATACACATTAAGGTTATCTGTAAACCCAAGATGTCTTTGTAAGCCTTGGGGTGGGTTTTTTTTTAAGTGATCTTTCTTTTAATGATGTATTTATTTTTATTTTATGTGCATTGATATGTCGCCTGCATGTATGTCTGTGTGAGAGTGTCAGATCCCCTGGATACGGAGTTATGGTCTATTATAAGCTGCCATGTGGGTGCTGGGAATTGAACCCAGGAAGGGACCTTTTTTTTAATTTAAATATTTAGAGTTATACCTTACATCGACTTGATAAAGATATAGACATTGAAAAAATACAAGTTTGGTTTTTTTAAGCTTGTTTGTTATAAAGTAATGCAAATGGGCTTCAACAGCAATCCCAAACTATTCTGTAGAAAATAATAACTATAATTTAAGCAAGTTACTTCTTGTCAAATTTATAGTTAATTATAAAAAGATACCTTTTGCCATCAAGGAGAGAATTAATTAGAAAAAAAAGGAAGGTGGGAAGTATTTATATAGCTACTTTTCTGTTCTGGTTTCTTAAAAAAAAAATCACACTGACCATAAACCTTCATGATAAACATTCTAATAGAGAACCAGGAGGAGCGTGGTTAGAACAAGCTGTCTAGAAACACGTGAAAATTAAAAAAAAAAAAAAGTCTCTAACATTGAGTACATTATTTCTAAGAACTGTGTCTTAGGAGTGAAAATGGAAAATGAACAGCTATGAGAGGGAGTCATGAAGCCCCATCCCTAGCTGAGGAACTCAGGGCCTCAGGGGGGAGATGTGGTCCCAGAGAGTCTACCCACGCTCTGGGGGAGATGTGGTCCCAGAGAGTCTACCCACGCTCTGGGGGACATGTGGTCCCAGAGTCTACCCATGCTCTGGCATGTCCTACACAATGCACATTAAATGGACTTAGTCACAACAGGGGGAAAAAAGCACATGAAGTTGAGAAGGAACAGTGGTTGGAGGTGAGGAGGACATGAAGGGGAGAAGGAAAAGGGAGATGGATTATTGTTTCATTTTGAGACAAGGTCTCACTGTGTAACCCTGGCCAAACTGGTCTCAAAGTGAGATCTGCCTACCTCTGCCTCCTCCCAAGAAGTTGGATTAAAGGCATGTGCTACCATACCCAACAGGGGGGTTGGATTTGACCAAAACACAGATAGGGAGAAAAAGGAGAGATAGGTAGGTAGACAGAGAGAGAGAGAGAGAGAGAGAGAGAGAGAGAGAGAGAGAGAGAGAGAGAGAGAGAGAGAGATGAAATTTTCAAACAATAAAACACATGAAGATGTACTACATAAATAAAAAATCAAATAACCTAAGTTGTGAAGTACTGGGGAAAATTAAATAAACTTTGTACAACCATATGATAGATTACTATAAAGCCCCCTAAATATATTTTAAAGGCATCTTTCATGATTAAAAAGGCAAGACTATATAGCTTGTAACATTTTAAAACTTAAGTGAAAGCTAGGCACAGCATGTTATCACAAATTCCTGCAATCCTAGCACTTGGGAGACTGAGGCAGGAGGATCTCAAGTCCAAGGCCAGCCAGGGCTCTGTACCAGGAACCTGTCTACAGAGGGAAAAAAAAGACTTGACAAATACAATAAGGTCAGACAAGTGAATACACAATACTATACAAACAAAAAGAATGGTAAAAATAACCAAAAGTAAACATTATGTATTTCCCTCCAGGCAGAGAAAGGTATGCAAAGGGTTTGACTTTAAGTTTTCCTAAGTCTTTGTAGTTGAATATCTTTTAAATCAGTCTCAGAAATTTGCTCTGAAAATCCTCATATTCCTGCTGAAAATAATTAAAACCAATAGATTTATTTTTACTGTAAACAGAATAAGGATCAAGCACATCCATGCCTCCAGGAGATCATTTCCATGCTCTTCCACATGCGTCTCTTACCACACACATGATGTATGACAAGATGGCACCAGAGGAGCCGATCAGCGCCCCCACGATGGTCAGCAGGTTGTTGTTGAGCAGGAAGCCCTCGGCACACAAGGCCCAGCCTGAGTAGCTGTTCAGCACGGTGATGACAACAGGCATGTCAGCGCCCCCAATAGCAGCTGTCAACGTCACACCCTAAGGAGAAAACCAAAGCAAAGTCCCAAGTGAACATACACAATCAATTCTCTAACATTCAACATCTTCGTAATCACTCCAGTTGTCTAACTAACACATTTCCAAAGAAGTTCTGCTTCTGGCAATGACCAAGTCTGCCATATGACCAACTCTCTCATAGACATAGCAACCATGAACATCTGTCACCACCACCCCCAAAATCCCCCACACAGAAGTAGTGATAAAAATTGGCAGAAACTGAAAAGGAGTCTCCACTAGGGAAAATTAAATGATACCAGGTTCATGTCCCAGCTCTTGATGGCCCCTGCTGGTATCAAGGGGAGGAGATAAAACTAAGGTCAGCAGTCCACCGTCTTACTGGCTGGCGATTCAGAGGACATGGTTTTGGTGACAAAGACATCTGGAAAGTGAAAAAGAAAATCCTACAAAGGAGCAGGCTCGAAGGATTTCTACACAAATACTGTGAAGAAACACTACCCAAATCTCTAGCTGACACGCAAAACTCTGGGTCAGACTCCAGGCAATTCTGCTAAGGACAAAAATAACAACAGGTTTCAGACACTGTCCCAAAAGAGTCAGAATTTGAAACTTCAGTCTAACCAAATTAGCTGCCCCAAAACAAAAGTAATACAAAAATGTAAATTAAATTGTAGATGGTTATTGATAACTCTACACGAATATAACAGAATCCAATGTGTCTAAAAAAATCATTAACAATGTCCATGATGCAATTCAAAGTTATTAAATATAAGAAAGTAAAAAGGCTAGGGGGAGCAGACTTTTTACTATTCATTCCATATACACCTCCATTTTTGTGTTTTGTTTATCTGAGGATATATTAAGCCAAAGGCAATTAAAAATATCTTTTGTGCTATGGGGACATTTTCATACTGGCAATAAGTTCCTCTCAAATATATTCATCATTTCTCAAAAATAGCAATTTTTTTAAAATTTTAATTTCTATGTTTGATGACAGGAACTTTTGAAAACTCCTGCTTGATTAGATTAAAAATTAAGAATTATTTGATTATTTGATTTTATTTAAAATAAAACAAAAAAATCACCATCACATAAGACAGAAGAAAACTGGATTTTAAGACACAAAGACAGAATTTCAAGTCCCTTTTATTGTTCTAAAGTGTGTGTGCTGACCCATGCATGCCCTAACTCTATGATCACTCATGACTAAGTCCCATTTATACACCACGGCTCTCGTGTTTCTGAATCACAGAGTCGGTATTTAATAAGAAATCACAAGGTAGCCTTACTAGGTGTTGTGAATATTTTCTCAACTTATAATGTAAAGGCCATCTACAGAGTATAGCCAGTCTGGAGGAACGTGACAGAATTCCATGTAATAGCATCCTCTACTAAGAAAATGCCAAACTGTAACAAAGACAGAATCTCTGTTTATCTCAATATATTAGATGCAAAAACCACACAGGAGAGGGAGAGAAAACCCATGGACGGATGAACTCTGCCGGTGAATACACTGGATTTATTAACTGTAACTCATCATACATAATTATTGGATCCCACATCACATCTTCCAGGGAACGTGAGAGCAACTTGCAAGCTGTGGCCGCCTTACGCACATTATACAAACTCGGAAGCACTATTTGTAGAACTTGTGATATGGTAGGTGTTAAAACAGAGTTTAAGTCCTTGGCTTTTAAAATTCTTGTTCACCAGCACATTGGCACAACGAAAATTTCAGAGCACTAAAGGTGTCTGATGTGACAACTTTAAATCGCCAGTTAAGGGAACATCATTTTTTTCTCGTACTTTTAAAACATTCAAGAAAGTATGGAATATATACATATTAGAGTACTACTCAGCAGTAAAAAACAATGACTTCTTGAATTTTGCATGCAAATGGACGGAAATAGAAAACACTATCCTGAGTGAGGTAAGCCAGACCCAAAAAGAGAAACATGGAATAAACCCACTAATATTTGGTTTCTAGCCATAAATAAAGGACATTAAGCCTATAATTTGTGATCCTAGAGAAGCTAAATAAGAAGGTGAACCCAAAGAAAGACATAGAGTCATCCTCCTGGAGATTAACTTTCATCGGGCGATGAAAGCAGACAGAGACAGAGACCCAAATTGGAGCACCGGACTGAAATCTCAAGGTCCAAATCAGGAGCAGAAGGAGAGAGAGCACGAGCAAGGAACTCAGGACCGCGAGGGGTACACCCACACACTGAGACAATGGGGATGTTCTATCGGGAACCCACTAAGGCCAGCTGGCCTGGGTCTGAAAAAGCCTGGGATAAAACCGGACTTGCTGAACATAGCGGACAATAAGGACTACTGAGAACTCAAGAACAATGGCAATGGGTTTTTGATCCTACTGCACGGACTGGCTTTGTAGGAGCCTAGGCAGTTTGGATGCTCACCTTACTAGACCTGGAAGGAGGTGGGAGGTCCTTGGACTTCCCACAATGCAGGGAACCTGGACTGCTCTTTGGGCTGATGAGGGAGGGAGACTTGATTGGGGGAGGGGGAGGGATTTGGGAGGCCATGGAGGGGAGGAGGCAGAAATCTTTAATAAATAAATTTTTTTAAAAAAAGTTCTATATTCTAAAATGACGGGCATGTAACTGTTGGGGATCTTGAAGAGACAGAAACGTGATCAGATTGTAGTCTAATGATATATCCCTGACTCTCCTCCAAGTATTTGCTTCTCCATCACCAGCAGCTTACCATGATAGTAGAAAGGGCAGACACGGAGCCCAGACAGGTAATGCCAGTGGTAAAGCTGGGGTCGGCCATAAATGGGATGAGTCCACCCGCACTAGCAGCCAGCAAGCCTGCATTGAGCGCGTGCCTTCCAGGGAGCAGCAGAGGAGCTGACTTCAGGATACCTGGGCCGAAGCAGAGGTTACTCAGAACCCAGAGTGTGCCGTGGGAAACCCCACACATCACTTAATCCTAAGTTACCAAAACTTACTATCAGAATGATAATGTGGTACTTCAGACATCACTTTATAGCACCAGATATGAAACATAAGACATGTTAAAAGTTCTACATGTAACACACATTAGCAGAGACAAGAAAATATGGTTCAACTTAACTGTTCTTTTCCCTACTTTTTGACCACATAATTTCTTTACTCTGTCATGGAATCTTAAAAATTGATTTTTTTTCCTGTATGACCAACACAGAAGTTATTAAGTGTGGTTTTGTTTATTTACAACTTCAATACGGAATTCTGGAACATTAGCATGTCCAATGCTATCAACTGGGCCCAAGGGAGAAGAACTCCTGTTAGCTATTTCTAAAGAAACAGCCTGAGACAAGAATGGGCGAGACTTGAGGTTCGCTTGTGATTTTTTTTTTTTTTTTACGTTTCATGGAAGTTTCCCCATTTAATAACTTTATTATTCAGAGGCAAAAAACATATTTTTACATCACAAACGACTTTCTCCAGGGACTTATTTGTGACCGCGCTGCACAGAGGCTCTCTGGATTTTTCCTTCTGCTTCCATTTTCGTGATTCAATATCGCAATAGTAGAATTTGCCTTGGCACAGTGCTAAGACGTGTTGTTTTTCAGAATGAGTTCCGTTAACCAAACTTATTGGATAATAAGAATCTCTCTACTCTAGGAAACACAAGTTCATTTCTGCAGAACATATACAGACATCCCTAAGCAAAGGCCAGAGAGGTGCTATTTTGATCGTATGTATTAAGAAATGTCCCTTAGTGTCTACAAACGTCTGTGTACTAATTTCTACTATTAGCTGTGTGCAGAAGAAATGGCTCTATGAAAGCTTAGAGCTCCTAAGAATTAAAATGTATTATCTTTTTGAGGGAAAATCTTTCACATGTGTCTGAACGCTATACAAACTCACGCACACCCTAAATGAGGAATATTTACCTCAAAGTTATGTCAAATCACTTACCCTGTAATTTTCCATAAGCAATAAGAGACCCACTGAAGGTGACTCCACCGATGTAAGTGCCAAGGTAGGCCACAATCTTGGTGAAATTTGATGTCGCGTCCATTGCAAAATGTGGATATTCTACAATGTACTCAGCCATGCAAGTAAGCACTGCCGCCAAGCCCACTAAACTGTGGAAAGCAGCGACCAGCTGAGGCAAGTCAGAAATCTGGATGCGCTTCGCAATCGCCAAGCCTGTCGGGACACCAAGGCCAGGGAGGAATTTAAATCTGACAGACCTCTGGAGAACGGCAACCCGAAGGACAGGGTTTGCATCACAGTCGCAGATGAGCGTTGCCTGATTCCTAGTATGGACAACCATTTTCCTTCCAGTGTCTTTATTGGCACAAAAGGACCGGCTTTCCTGAGGAAGTATAGAAGGCAGCCTAAAGCTAACGCTCTGCTGGGAAAGATTTACCAACCTGCTCACAAGATGCACGTATGGGTTTATATAAAGGTAAATGCACAACCTTCAAGTAATAAAATATGCAAGTGTGTGTGTGTGTGTGTGTTTGTGTGTGTGTGTAGGGACTTAGGAGAGCATCAGATATCCTGGACCTGGAGTTACAGATAGTTGTGAGGTGCTTAACATGGGTGCTGGGAAGTGAACTCGGGTCCTCTGGAAGAGCAGCAAGTGCTCTTGACCACTGCAGCGGCTCTGATGCCCCAGCAAATGCAGCCTTCTTTATCCCAAGTTGTAAAAAGTTATTGATTTCATAGAATGACTGTGTCGTGTCGATTCTGCCAAGCTCTTGTACCTGTAGCAAACCTAGAATTTTCAACTCATCAACATATTTCCCACACACATATCGGTAAACATTTTCTTTACATTTAAAAGGGTAATTCGAGAAAAACTTCTGTTTGTGGTATGAAACGTAAGATGCAAGAGAAAACTTTGCTCCTGTAACAAACGTGGGGGACTTTTTCATTAAGGATGGTAACAGTTATCAAACACAGGAAGAATATTTGCTTATTTTTGTACTAGTCACAATGTAAACGCCATAGTCTCATTTTAAACTTAAGTTATATTAAATTTTTCTATCATTTTGTTAGGTCTAGACAAAAAACAATGGATTTGTATTTTGTCAATACTTTCGCCAAGAACAATTTTAACCTGCCAATGCCATGTCATCAAACAGGAAATGGGGAAGAAATTATAACAGCCTGCTGTTACATAGTGTCTCTACTGTAAGCCGACATAAATAACCTAAGAGCATCATTTAAAAGTCTAGTACATTAATTACAAAGGGGTATACTGTATCAGTGGTACCTTTGTTTCTGAAGTATTTTAAATTTATTTTATTTTTTACTTATTTTTTCTTTATGTATATGAGTGTTTTACCTGCATGTATGTCTATACATTGTGTGAGTGCCTAATACCTTTGGAGGCCAGCCGAGGCAATTGGTCTCCTGAAACTGTTGTTATAGATGGCTGTGAGCCACCATGTGGATGCTGGGAACTGAACCCAGTTCTCTGGGAGAACAGCCGGTGCTCTTAACCACTGAGCTGTCTCTCCATCCCCTATTTAATTTTTAATAATGGCTTTATTTTAAAAACCAGCTCACAAAATTCTGAAAATCTGACAAGAGTTCCAGCATACTACTAGAGAAAATTAAAACCGTGGTTGTTCTACCCAGTCACGTGTTATTTGAGTGTTCAGCATTTATGAACAGAGTCTACTGCTGTCTATAATCGGCAGAACAAAAGATGAGCCTACATATAAGTGTCCCAGTCCCCGATCCTGTAAGCAGTAAGTGGACATAGTCAGTAAGGGAAAATAAGAACTTCATACCACATGGGATAGTCTTTAATCCCGCTCTTTAGCTCAGTTGGGACACTTTCCCATGTTTTTAAACGTCGGTATTTGAATAAGAATTTGAATAAAAATAAGCTATGTGGTTTTTACCCAAGGGGCAATGTTCCTAACCATGCAGTCCTCAAACCATATTCCCAATATTAAAAAGTTTTTTTTTTAATTTTAAATCTCTGAACCTAACTTTTTTCAGATATATGAAGGACATGAATGTATCTGAAGGCAGAAGTCCAACAGTGCTTACCCATGGTACCACCTGTGGCCATCACACCGAAGTCCCCCAGCGCTTACCTATGGTACCACCCAAAGCCATTACACCGAAGTCCCCCAGCGCTTACCTATGGTACCACCCATGGCCATCGCGCCAGACATCTGAGCTAACAGTTGTAGATCTGGCTTCAGACCTCCAAGTGTGGCTGCCAGGCCTCCTGCAACCCCAATCATGCCCAAAGCATTGCCAAGTCGAGCTGTCCCCTGAGTGGAGAGGCCGCCCAGGGCGCCAACACAGCACAGGCCTGAGCCCAGGTACATGATCTGATCAGAGGAAACAAAAGAGGCTATTAAAAACTTCAATCTGTTGGCACAGCAAAGATCTCTCTTGTGGACCGTGATTCTCTAAAATGTAAATTCAGACAGTCAACAGATAAATATGAACTCTTTTGATAGCACTTCAAAATATTTTCCTATCCACTAGGAATGTAAATATATTACATACTTTAAATTATAATTATGCCATATATACAAGTTGGATAGTATAGTATACACAAATATACAAAAGTACCCAAACTTAAATGAGGTTGTTAGATTTTAAAACACTAAAAGTGTCCAAATGCTACAAAATAGCCAATCCATGTCATTGGTACCATGAACTATGCCTTAATTATATATACAGTAACATTCTCATGGTAGCCACGGGAGAAAAGAACCATTATCTCCACTTTATAAAGGGGGAAGAAAAGCTTCTGGGGATTACATGATTTATCCATAGGAAGTGCAGTAAGCTGCAAGCTTAGACTTCAGACTTGAATCTCTCAACTCCCTGGAGTTCACTGTGGAATCTATTCCTCCCAGGATCTGCCTGTCTCACTCTCTGCAGTGCTAAGATTACAAGCATGTACAGTACCACACCCAGTTTGTTTTCCACACAGGTTTTGGGGATCAAACTCACATCTTCGTACTAGTACAACAAGCACTTCACCAGCCATGCCTCCACCCCAGCCCTACAACAGTGGTTCTCAGTAAGCTGGTAACAATGCCCTGGGGTTGAATGGCCCTTTCACAGGGCTCCCCTAACACCATCAAAACACATTACAATTCATAGCTACCAAAAATACAGTTATGAAGTAGCAACGAAAATCATCTTATGGTTGGGGGTCACCACAACATGAGGAACTGTACAAAAGGGTCGCAGCATTAGGAAGGTTGAGCATCACGGCCCTACAACATAAAAATAATTAAATTCTAGGGGTCTGGAGTGATGACTCAGTGACTAAGAGCACTGGCGGCCCTTACAGAGGACCTGGGATCGATTCCTAGCACCCACACACTGGCTTTAAAGCAGTCTGAAATTCTAATAAAAGTGGCTCCAGCCCCTTCTTCTGACCTCTTGGGGCACCAGGAATGCATGTGCAGAAACATGTATGCAAGTAAAATACCCATACACACAAAATAATAATTAAAAGACAAAATGCATCTTTAAAAAAAATGTTTAATTACTATATTTTCTTAAATGCATTGTATAATGTCTTTTGTTATAAACATTTTTCATTATAAAAACTGTGATGTATTTGTGGAGGAGAGACGTGCAAACGTTTCCAGACTGACCACTGGACACTTCACTGTACCCTCACACCAATCCACAGGCTCACGAGGAAAGTACGAGTGTCTTCTCAGCAGTTTCTACACGTGAAACCTTAAAACAAGTAAGTCAGCCCACACCAACTCCTGGTCCTCAGGAGATCAGAATGCTCTGTTGGAACAGGGCATTTCCAGGTTACAACTGTATCCGCTGACAGAGCTGAATGTTCTCGATAGTTTAAATTCTGTAAGCGAAACAGTCATAGAAGGGAGAACGATATGGTGGTAAAAACGAAAGCCCTCAAAGGTCTCTTACCTCTTCAATGTTATAACCACCGTAGAGGGCAGCTAAATATCCACCCACGAAAGTGCCACCAGGGAGGAGATACAGGTAATTGTATTCTGGAGGGTCCGTGGGTCGCTTGAACATGTCCAGCATTCTCTGCGTCACCAGAAAGCCACCTTACCGAATCAAGAGAAAGAAAAAACGGCAAGAGGTATCACATAGGACAGCATGACCCTTTTTCATATGCTAGAATATCTTTATTAAACATATCTGTATTGCCAGCTATCACAGAGTGACAACTATTATTCCAAGTAATATTTTTTGACCCTCAAAAAACAAAGTCATTCTATTATTAAAACCAGTTCCCTTAAGGTGGATGAAGAATGGGAACCCTCAATTCAGTTAAGAAGAAAACTCGCTATCAACGCAGGGCCAGCTGTTTCCGCATGACTAGAAGCAAATGGCCATTTAAAAGCTTGAAAATACAAAGGAGCAAAAGTCAGTGTTTTTCTCTGATAGGCTACTCTGCTTGTCAGACTCTGTAGCAAATGATAAAGGGAAAAACACTGCATCAAAAGACTCCAGGTTTCTTGGACAGAATAAGGAATTCTTAGCTCTAAAACAGCATCAAATGAGTGTCATACATGAGTGGTGTGCTAGCCTTTCAGTTATCAGGAACAAACAGAGTTGTGATAAGGCAAAAGACTAAAATCCTATCTGCAGTTGTACTTATTCAGAGATGTCACGGTGATAGCAGAAGTCAACATAATGCAAAGCTATGCATTCCACAGTTTTCCCGTTAGCTTCTAGCATGACATCCTTACGTGGCTGAAGGTATGGATGGATTGGTTCTTTACCAGTGCAGTTTCTAACCATTACAGAGAGGCAAAATATTTTACCTTCCTTCCAAAGGAACATTTGTGGCCTGAGAAGCCATCTTTAAAGGTAAAGTCAAATGCTTAAATTCAGAAAGTCTATTTTACATGGCTTGGTATTTGCTTCCTATGTCACCCAAAACAGCCTGCCTGGGCTCTTTCTTCTTCCTCTTACCTGCAATGTTGACTGACGATATGAATGTAGCAAGAGCAGCAAGACCCTGGGAAGTCGTGGAAGGATAAAAATGTCCTCCCATCAATGCCAAACCACCGACCGCAGTCAAACCTAAAAAGAAAATATCAACATGGTGAATAAGTACAGGAACCTCTCCACATTCAATGGAATAACCGAAATGCTTGTCATATCAGAATCCTACCAAAAGACAAGACAGCCTCCTTCTTACATCTTGATCAAAATGATAAGTGCAATCTTCCTGATCAAAACTGTTGACAACATGCCTATGCACCTTTCTTACCTGAAGTACCATTGTGGGTAAAAAGTTAACAAGCCTCGCATCCATTGGCTTGAGGATATGACCTTCAATTTTCTACCAGTGATCTCATCATGGTAAGTCATCACTGTCACTAGAGCCTGGCTTATAGGGAAATGTGACAACCAAACTACAATGAATTAATCATGATCTGTAGGCATTGATCAGGTTGCCACCAATTTGAGCTTTCCTTATGCAGCACTTTTTAAAACTGGATGTGCTCCCTACCGAAATCCTAGGAGCTATGCCTAGGACATTCCAAGAGATAATCATGTGCTCCACCATGCTGGATACTCAGCTGGGTCTCATTCCCTTGCATCTAAGCCAATGTTGGAGGTTGAAGAGAACAGCTCCTTGAAGTCACGTACACTGCTGTAAAAATCTCTCACCAAAGAAATATGTTTGATGGTACCATTCCCTAGCAAGGGGGCTCCTGCCATGGAATAATGCTCTTGTGCCCTGCAAAGATTTGCCACTTGTATTGGTTTAAAGCACTCGGGAGGCAGAGGCAGGCGGATCTCTGTGAGTTCTAGGCCAGCCTGGTCTACAAGAGCTAGTCCCAGGACAGGCTCCAAAACCACAGAGAAACCCTGTCTCGAAAAAAAAAAAAAAACAAAAATAAATAAATAAATAAATAAATAAATAAATAAATAAAAAAGAATAAAAAGACACTGATTGGCCAGTAACCAGGCAGGAAGTATAGGCAGGGTGACCAGACTAAGAGAATTCTGGGAAGAGGAAAGGCAGAGATGTAATCACCAGCCAGATGCAGAAGAAGCAAGATGAAAATGCCTTTCTGAGAAAAGGTACCAAGCCACATGGCTAAACATAGATAAGAATTATGGGTTAATTTAAGTTGTAAGAGGTAGTTACTAATAAGCCTGAGCAAATAACCAAATAGTTTATAATTAACATAAGCATCTGTGTGCATATTTGGGAATTTATGGTTGTGGGACTGGGTGGGACAGAAACTTCTGTCTACAGGTTACTTATGTGTAAACAACATGATCAACCAAAGTCATACACAGCCTACACAAACTTGGTAGATTGCTTAATTGAGTCTAAGAAAATACCCTAAAGGGTGTGGCAACTGATTCTGTAAAACACCCTCTGGTTTCTAAATTTCATCAGTGGAATCCTTTCCTTAAAGTACCTGATAATTGGAAAAAAAATATTAATGGATCCACATTGCTGGAAATGGGGACACAGGAAGGGCTGGCACATTCTATAGCATCCAGTTTGACAAGCCCCCTCACCCTTGAGAACACCCAAGTCACTATAAAGCTGCCCTAGACACTGGTGGAGGAAGTCCTTCTGTTTATGTGTTGCTTTCATTGGTTAATCAATAAAGAAAACTGCTTGGCCTGATAGGTAGATGGAGAAGACAGAACTGAATTCTGGAAGAAAGCAGAGAGAAAAAGCCGCCACGGAGACGCCAGGTCAGACATTCTAAATCTTTCCCAGTATAAGCCATGACCTCATGGTGAACTCAGATTATGAGAAATGGGTTAAATTAAGATGTGAGAATTAGCCAATAAGAGGCTAGAGATAATGGGCCAAGCAGTGTTTAAATGAATACAGTTTGTGTGATTATTTCAGGTGTAAGCTAGCCGGGCAGCCAGGAGAGAACAAAGGGCCACCCTCCTCGTGCAACAAGACACCAGGAGTCATGATCTGAAAATGGACTTTATAGACTTCACCAAAACCTCCTATGACAGACTAAGAGCAAAGAACAAAAGAACAAACCTGAGATGGCATTAGTAACAGACATCAGTGGTGAGTGGAGAGCAGGGGTTACTCCCCAGACAGTGTGGTAACCAATAATGCCAGCCAGGCCAAAAGTGGTCACCATCTGAGAGAAGGCGAGGTTGGGGGCCACCATGCCCAAACCCAGCATCCCAGTGAGACCTAGAGGAAGAAAGAGAAAGTGAGATGGCCTGCAATGACCTCAGCAACCTTAAATGTACATGCTCATGCACACACACATATATGCACACACACACACACACACACACACACTATAGAATAGTCAATGTCTTTCATTCTGTTCCCCTGACAATAACCAGTAGATTATTAAGACATTAGACCATTAAGATGTAAGGGAGATTATAGACGAAATCTACCTTAACTGACCATTTCCCCCAAATGAAATGCAAAGATCTAGTAATATTTATGAGCCACCTTCAGGACAATTTACACAATTCCCTGTGCCTAACTTTGTCCCCTTCTGTTTTAACATTTACTGGCAGTGTCCCATGTGTTTATACAAGCCTACAGAAGAGCAACAACACACTCTACTCACGCAGGATCTAACCTTTACAAGGCAGGACTTTTATGAGGCCAATTTTATGTCATTCTCAGCTGTGGCTGAGCAACAGAGGCTTCCAAGGCCAGGAAGGATTTCATTCACTCCAGCACCTCCCCAAAACATATGGCTTCCACCCACCCAGGACAGAAATTTTGCAATTGCTCCTGAGTCTGGACTGGACTGCTGCTGGCCAGGGCAGTCAGCTCCAGCCTCAACACCAAGTCAGCAAACAGAGTTTTATAAAGAGAAGAAAAAAAAATAACTACAAATTAAATTAAGAATGTGCAGAAACAAGCAGCCAGCTCTGAACATACATTTTTAATTATCGCCTTCCTTAATAACAACCATGTGGATAGCTGTTCTGCAACAGAAGAAAGGGTTACCTAGTGGTCAGTAAAAACAGAGACACTGGGCCATGGGGGAGCTGGAAGCACCCTTTCCTGAATAAGGGCCCTTGAGTTCAGCAGGAGCTATTGCTTTGTCAGTGGCGTAGCTGAAGGAACAGCTGTGGACGTTAATTTACCTTGAAGTTGACGATTCTTAGTGAAGATTTTCCTATTCATATGCAGTATTTCAGAAGTTCTAACACACGGCTTGCTAAATCTCTGGGAGAGAGTCAGATAAATGTTTTGGCTTTCCAGTGACTGATAAGACACTATATAGGGTTATGATTAGTCATGTTGTCTTAAGCCAGACTGTCTCATTCAAATCTTCATCCTGCTGCTTGCTAGTGACTGATCGTAGACATGTTATGTACCTCTGTGTGTTTCAATG
>NC_022021.1:64634714-64641327 GCF_000317375.1 Microtus ochrogaster
CTCTCCAGCCCTCGTGTCTTTATCTTTAAAAGGAATATGGGAATATTCCCAAATCACTGAGTTGTTATAAGTGACAGATGAGCTAATATATATGAAGGACAGAGCATGGTGCCTGGTGTTTCTTAAATACTCGCCTCTATTCCAATCATATTAGCCAGAAAGGACTAACTCTGCAAAATCCACAGTGCCTCCCAATGGACAAAGACACAAATGATATCACATATAGGAAGGTTTTCTTATCAACGCTCCAATTCTCTAGCAGAAATGCCTTACCTCGATAAACATGACAGAAATTTCAAAAACTCAATTATCCCATAGGCCCTGCTCCATTTTCTTCTACACCTCAAAGAGAGATGGAAATTCACGGTCCTGCTTAGGAAACACCGTAAGAGCAATGCAATCATCTTAAATCATCTTATTTCCTTTTTTTTCTTTAGCAAGTGAGTGCAAGTAGGGACGCGGCCCCATCTCCTCACAGCACACCAGCAGAAACCTCTCCATCGCCTTGCTGAGCCTTGCTCTTTATTCAAGGAGAGTTACACACTTAGCTTTAAAACATCTGGCCTCACATGGGAATTCGGGGAATGCTGAGCCTACAAGAATCCTGCCTGCCTGCTGCTGCTCTCTTAATTCGTTATAGTTTGCTTTGGTTTTGTTTTTGCTTTGACACTAAGCAGATCTAAACTTGTTTCATTCCTTCAATGAGGAAGAAAGCAATTTCCAATCAAATGCCCACATTTTAGCTTCTCACGATACAGAGCCAGAAAGAATATGTCTCACTATTTTACAGTAATTCTTTAGTAATTTCAAAAAGATGACTCTAAAACAAAACCAAACAAAAGAACTTGTGACCCGTTATAAAGAAAAAAAATCAAAATTAAAATATTCAAGTTTCTTAGGTAACTTAGAATGTTAGTCTAATATTCAAGGCTATCCCTTACCTCAAATTATTTATAATTCAAACAAGTTTTTGGTTGCTCGGTCTACCCAGTTATACAGATGGCCACAAACTAGTGTCTTACAAAACACAAAAAGATCTTGATTTGCATACATTCAACATCAGCACACTCTGACACTCTTACTCAACAGCTTTGATACAGGCAATATCGGTGCCCATATTGAATACGTTTTCTGTAAAATGTATTAATACCTCATATGTGATTTCACTTGCCTTCACTCCAGTACTTAACAAAGTGACTGTGCTATTCTGAGTAATCAATACACACTCCAAGCCCAGAGAGCAGGGACAGGCAACATATGGTATCAGGGATTCCAGTATAATGGAATCCAAAGAATAACAACAGTATTCCATTTATTAATCATGACAATGAACATAGTAGAACATAGTACATACAAAACTCAATCAGTGCCCAGTCTTAATGAATGTTATTCTCACCAGCTGCATACACGGAGGCTGTGGTTAGTGTCTTCGTGTACATTGAAACGGTGCCTGCTTTCTCTGCTTCCAGTTCAGCCACCGTCTTCGGTTTTACTGGGGCTTCTTGGGGGATATTTTTTGGTGTGGGGGCTGGAAAAATCACATTGCCATCCTAACAAATATCAGAAAATAGCATTTTTAAAGTCAAGTTGGAAGTTCAAAATGACTTACAGGAGACAGTTCACGTTGAAAAACTTCGGTGTAAATATAACTGTAATGTATATTAATGAAGGTGTATATGTTTAATATTAATGTAAATTCATATAATTTACAAAGTGAGTATATAAGTGTATAGCGTTAGTGCTATACATATATAATTTTTATATGTCTGGGGCATATATCAAAGAATACTAAACTAATTGAACCCTGAAAAGTAAGTACAAGAGAGAATAATTCATTGTTCCTGATTAAATTTCTACTTCTGGTTTTCAAAAGAGTTGTATATTTTTAGTGCTCATAGTTGAATTTATGATATACTTTCTTTAAATCATTCTCTATTTTTAAACAATTTCCATTGCATGTCAATGCTTTATTACAATATATTTTTATTCCAAAAGGGGGCTCTTCTGTCACCCTGAATCCAAGCTACGCTAGGAGGAGAGGAGCACCTACCTTCATCACCACAGTTCCCCGGATGACGTGACTCATGGTACCAAAGTCAAAATCATCCTTCACTTCAAAATGAAAGTTATCCTTGTCAGGGCTGATGGCCTTCAGGAGTTTGGTGATGTTGTTGGAGTACAGCGTACTGGCCTGAGTGGCCATGCGGCTGGGGAGGTCCGTGTAGCCAATATGAGTAATTCCCTAAAGGAAAAAGCATATTGTCACAAAAGACAGGCCCCTACCCCTGCAATCTCTTGGACAGTTCTCATGCATGGCTGAAGCTCAGTTTAATGAGTACATATCTTTGTAGATATACGTATCCATATACACTTATAAACATAAATACACATTTCAAAGTGAGCTTTATGTCCATTTTCTAAATCTTTTTCCAAGCTTTCGTGGATTGTTTTTTAACTTTCCATCTTCAGTTTCTACAAATACTTCAAAGGGATCAATAGCTCTTAGGGAGGACTTGGGCTACCGCTCTGGGGAAGAGCTAACAGTGTGCCTAGCGTGTTTTACTTGTGTTAGGCCCTGGGTTTGATCCCCAGCACCATAAAGAAATTTGGGCTGACGAGGGAGGGGGACTTGATTGGGGGAGGGGGAGGGAAATGGGAGGCGGTGGCGGGGAAGAGACAGAAATCTTTAATAAATAAATAAATTTATTAAAAAAAGAAAGAAATTTAAAAGAGGGGAAAGTAAAGCCCTCAGTTGGGACCTGGGGATAGGACTCAGGAAGGCCAATTCAATCTACTGTATTTATGTATTAAATTCTCAAAGAATTAGTAAAATTATTTTTTAAACCACACAAGTCACTGGATATCACAGGATATTGAGGCAAGAAGACACTTTCTTGGTATACCTTATGAACGTAAAGTTCTCCCGGCTTAGTGGTTTCAAAGTTTCCGCCAGCCTCAGCAGCCAAATCCACAACAACCGAACCTTCCTTCATTGATTCAATCATTTCCTTACTAAATAAAACGGGAGCTTTTTTACCTGATAAAATCAAAACACAGAACAAATTAGGATATTCTTCTAATTGGTACAGTGGGCTGTCTGCATTCAAGGCTTCACGATGTGAAAAGTCAATTCTTTATCAGATATTCCGAAGACAAGGGCATAAACAAGACCAGCCATTCACTTCGGGCAAAGACGTGTCCGGGCTGCAGAGTGGGCCACCATTCAGCCGGCAAGCAAGCCTCACCGTATGGTTGGCCTGAGCGATTTCAGCCATGCTCTCCCCAGCTGGCTTACATCTAGGACCATTTACGGAGAGATTTTATTTGTTTAAAAAGAAGACGTAAAATAAGCCATTATGGAAACTATGTTCACCCAAACTGAACAATTCACAAAGGTCACACATGTCAAGAGTACATTCAGTGCTAATTTATGAATTACGAAATAGAATAGTTCCATTCCTTTTAGCAAATGTCACCAGATTTTCCGATTCATTACCCACCTTAATCAAACAGAGGATAACAACTAGAAGAGACCGGAAAGTGCCATGAAATAAACACCGCAGCACTGCACGGCTCCAAAGGGCCGGGAAACACTCGTGTGCTTATATTCCCAACTATTGATCCTCTGCCTACGAAGTCAATCCTATCTCCACCTGGTCCTGGGAGTGCAGAAGGAGACAAACAGCAGTGTTCCCTGTTCTCATGGGATACATTCTGCTTATGTGCTAATCCACAGTCTAAATCACAAGGTGTTTTAGGAGGCTCGCTAGTTCCTATACAGGATAAGTCCCCAACAAATACTTGAGCCAAGAGAGAAAGCAAACAGACTTGTACGATTGGTAGAAAGAAAGCTGAGCACCGATAGCCTCATTTCTATCCCTTTTTTTAATTTTGTATTTACAGGCTCTAAATAAAAACACTTTTATAAACTGACATCAATTAAACATTACATTTGTATTAAAACCAACCCATTATCAAATCACTTGACGGAGATACATACAATTCCAAAAGGAAAAATAATATAAATGTAAACTAGAATAATTTAGCTGTAGTACATATGAAAACAATTATAAAGATATATCTGGGTGTTCAGGGTTACCTCAATCTTTTTGGTACAAACTTCATACAAGATAAAGTCCAAATCCGTACTCCTGAAGGCTTTTTCCCCCTTGGTGAACAGTTCTTTCTAGCATCCCCACTTGCTTTCCTTCTGGGCCATCCACTACAGCAATGCTGGACTAGCTACCAAAAGATCCCTTAATGCCAGGGTTCTCTTTTCTGAGTTCCCGTAAATGAACAAGAATCAAAAGGCATTTTCTCCCAGTCTGGTAGCTACAGAGGCTTTCCAAACTCCTCGACAGTATTCCTTTCCCCTTCTCTTCCCAAGTAGAAAATTGAATATTTTCCTGAGCCTTGAGAATCGGAGAAAGCAACACATATATATCCAGGACTTTTCCCATAAGAAAGCCCATGCTTCTCAGCTCCCCAGAGACTGGTCACCAAGCCGTGGTAGCTGCATCCACACAATCTAAAGTGCTGGCCTAGTCTTTCCAGATGTGTTACTGTCATCGCCATCCCACCCTTGTGTGCAGGGCTGCTGTTTAAAACGGCCACCTTCTTGTTACAGCTTTAACTCCCACCTTATTTATGCCCTCCAGACTTGGGCTCACAGGCCTAAAACAACCATTTCAGATGCAGAATGATCCTCTTTGGCTTCTGACTAACGCAAGCTGTGGCTACTGATGCCACAAATCTTATTTGGCATCTAACTAGTTTGTTTTGCTATAGTAATGTTCATCTATATCTGATGAAAAATTAAGTGTTTATGTGTATGGTGGTGGGGAGTATTTGAGTGCCAAAATAGACCAGTGGGGGTCTGAGGACAACCATGGAAGTCAGGTCTCTCTTTCAATTGTGTGAGTCCCGGGAATCAAACTCAGGTCACCCGATTGGGTGGCAAGTGCTCTTAACCCCTTGAGAGATCTGACCAATTCTGCTATGTGCTTTTGACTTTCAAGTATTTCTTGTCTTTTATTTGGTTTTTTTGTTGGTTGGTTGGCTGGCTGGTTGGTTGGTTGGTTGGTTGGTTGGTTGGTTGGTTGGTTGGTTGGTTGGTTTTGGATGCTTGAGCTGAATCCATGGCCTCAGGCATACTAAACAACTGATTGGCCTCTGTATCTATACTTCTAATACAAATTGCGCCTTTTAAAAATATACCTCTGTTATATTTTGGAGGACGTGATCTGGGAGAGGGTCTCCTATAGCCCAGGCTGATCTAAAAGGCACTATGTGACTAGAGCTGGCCTTAAACCTCTGGTCCTGACACCTCTACTTCACAGTACTTGGATTTCAGGCCTGTGTCTCCATTCCTATCCAGACTTTCAAATGGTTCTAGTGATACTCTATGGTCTTTACACTAAGTAAGTATTCAGTGGGAAATAATATACTATTGTCTCAAAAGTTATTGAATCTCAGAATAATAATATAAACCATACAAT
This sequence comes from Microtus ochrogaster, assembly GCF_000317375.1. Classification (NCBI taxonomy): domain Eukaryota; kingdom Metazoa; phylum Chordata; class Mammalia; order Rodentia; family Cricetidae; genus Microtus; species Microtus ochrogaster. The sequence goes on from NC_022021.1 coordinate 64,640,213, forward strand.
GTAAGTTATGTCAAGACACCAATGTGCAAAGGTGTTTTTTAAGGCTGTGTCAGCTATTGCCAAATTTAATATGTACAGGGTGACGAAATAAAATTAGAGATGACAGATTGTACCCTTCATGTTTTCTAAGGGGTCCCAAACTTTATGCCACATGATGTCTGGCTCAGTGGTAGCTTTCAAGTTTACTCACTAATTGTATCTTTAAAGCACATAATAGAATATGTAATCTAAACTCCATATAGCTACTTATATGTGCATGTGTAAGTCACCCATACTCTCTATAACTCGTATTAAGTTCCATCATAGCATTCACCAATAGCAGAGCATACGTGAGTGGTTAGACTAACTTATTTTCTTCTCTGTACTTTCGCTTATCTCCCAAATGTCCTAATTTTAAAATGAAGAAATCTCAATAAGGTCTGCGGGGAGGGAGGGTCACAACGAAGGACAGAATACCGCCTGCAAGCACTCACATGTGGATTAACTTTTTTTTTATTCTGGAAACTGAAAAAAACTGAAAATTGAAAACAGAAGGGGAAAATATAGCCAAAAGAGAAGCAGGATCGTGAACAGCGTTCCAAATGAGCAGATCCTCAAAAGAATAGGTCAGGAGGGAGAAAGACTCGGACGGCGATTGCAACAGAGTACCTTAGTGTAACAGTCCAATGGGATGGAAATGTAACTGCATGATAAACACGGTATCCAAAATAAAGGAAAGAAGGGACAACAAGAGGTCTAGGTTTGGGGGAAGTTTTCTATTCAAACTGAACATCCTATTTTTAACTAAGATCCACATAAATTATATATAATTGTAAGAGAACTGGCCCAGACAGAGAAAGAGGGAAGCAAAACACTTTAGAATCTTTCTCTAGTTTGTGGACTTAAAAAAAAAATCCTAAATTTAAACAATAAGAAAAAATACAAAATAAACACAAGGTGACTTAAATAATTCCAACTCCAGGAGATCAAACTCCCTCTCTGGCTTCTGTGAGTATCTGGATGCCTGTATACACACACACACACACACACACACACACACACACACACACACAATTTTAAAGGCCAGACTGCTCCACACAGAGAATTCCAGGTGAGCAAGGTGTATACAGTGAGAT
>NC_022021.1:64642097-64645892 GCF_000317375.1 Microtus ochrogaster
TGCGCCACCACCGCCTGGCTATTGACAGGGTTCTTAATGACCATCACATTGCATCAAATACCTACAGACTACTGAATGGTGAAAAAGTGTGCAACCTCTTGATCCCAGCATTGTTAAGATGTATTGAACAGAGGCAGAAAGAAAGGAATAAAAATGTAAATAGTATTTCTAGCCAAACCAAGAAGCCACCTCTTATTTTTACTTCCTACTATGTGTTTTATTTCATGTCTAGCAAGAGTCATATAGCCTTTTTATCGTGTGTGATCTATGCATGTGTATGTGCTCATGGATACATATGGAGTAGGGTGTTGGACATGCTCGCATGCAGATGGCAGAGGTCAACATTTGATGTCTTCCCATATTGATTTCCACTTTTTTTTTTTTTTTAAGATAGGGTCACTCACTGAACCTGGAGCTCATTGACTGGGTATGCTGACTCATCAACAGGCCCCGGAAACCAATACCCCATTTCCTCCCCACCAGCACTGGGGTTGTACCTGCACATGCTACCAGGCTCTCTCTTTACATGAGTGTTGAGGATCTGAACTCTCTAGTCTTTATGCTTGCTTGTGTTATCTCTCCAATGCCACATACTATTCTTGTCTTAAAAAACAAAAGTAAGGTATAATCACAGACAATTCTTCCTGTAAGTTAAGAACACGGTTTGATATTTATTACTAGAAATATTAGAATAACTTATGGAGTGACCTATTTACTTACGTTACCAACTCAAAAAACTGTGGCCTGACCTACAGAGCTGTACTTAGGACAACCTGACAAAAAAGACAATGACAGAGAATGGGAAAAATACACAGACTTTTCACACTGTGTCACGGTGTCGTCCAACATCCACTGCAAAGTCTCTCGAATGTAAAGATAAAACGAAATGAGGATAAAAGGCAAAAGGAGAATTTCATATTTTCTCTGATGCAAATGCAGAAGAAAGCAGAGGGGCTGACATGGGTAAGAGGTCTGGGGGATGGTGTGGGGGCTCTTGCTTTTCAAGGTACAGTTGGGCTTTCCTGTTCTAAAGCCCAGTGTTAATAATTTACATTAACAATGTAAATTAACAAAAATGTACTGTGGTACATTTACACAAAGGAGTACTACACAGCAGAAAAAAATAATGACATCTTGAAATTTGCAGGCAAATGGATGGATCTAGAAAACATCATATTGAGTGAGGTAATCCAGACCCAGAAAGACAATTATCACATGTACTCACTCATAAGAGGCTTTTAGACATAAAGCAAAGAAAAACCAGCCTACATACAATTCACAATCCCAGAGAACTTAGGGAAAAAAAGGACCCTAAGAGAGACATACATGGATCTAATCGACATTGGAAGTAGAAAAAGACAAGATCTCCTGAGTAAATCGGGAGCATGGGAACCATAGGGAGGGGACAAAAAGGGAGGGGAGTAGAGAAAAACAATAAAATAAAATAAAAAATTTAGTCCTTTATCTTTAAAAAAAAGAAGTAGCATTTACAGACAGGCTAGGACTGTTACATTTCCATACACCACCCATCTAGAAATAAATAAACAAATATAAAAAAATGAACAAAAAGAGAAAATCATTTACATATTTCCTGGCAAGATATGAACTGAGTGAAAGATTTGACATAATCTGCATGCAATTTGTTTTTTGGCCCTTCCTGGTTCATGGACACTGAGTTCCTCTGTTACTCTAAGTTACTGAGTTCCTCCCCATTTAGGAGTGATTTCTATTCTTCGGCCGAGGCAATGGTAAGACAGCGGCACTCACGGCCACCACGCATCTTTCCTCCACAGCTCTTTCTCTGTTAGGAAAGCAGCAGGGTTCGAAAGGCTCTCACCTGGGGTGGGGTGAGGAGGAGATGGGGATGGGGGGAACGGACAGACTGTAGCTCAGAGGTAGAGCAGTTGCCTATAATGCATGAGGCCCTGGGTTCAATCCTCAATCCCTAGTGCCCATATAAATAAATAATTCTCAGAAAACTCTAACTATGTCATTTTCTGTTGAATCAACTGTTGCGTGAGATAAACGAGAGCGTGTCGGGTTAGTGCACAGCTTCCTGGAATCCCTGTGCGGCACCATAAATGTAACCCTGTGTTCTGTTGTAAGCATGTGTGGTTGTAACGCATCTCAATTGTGCTTGAGTCACCATCTCGTGGTGCTCAGGCAGGACTCAGACTTACTATGCAGTCAACGATGACATTGAACTGGCAATCCTCCTGCCTCTGTTCTCCGACTGCTGGTGTTTGCAGACATGAGACTATGAGACTATGCTCATCTTAGATTTACTCTGGAATATTAATGAACTTACAGAGTATTTTCATAATCATGATGTCCTCAATAAATTTATACTGGGCATGCAGTTTAAAAGCACTGGAATTAGAAGCTACTAGTAAAGTTGCTCATTTCTGAAAACAGCTCCAACAGCTTACTGACATATAGCAAAGGAATACATCCTTGGCTCCTCGGCAGTACTAAATTCAAAAAGAGTGGCTTCAGTTAAACTAAATAACAAAGAATAACTATTGCCAGGAAAATCTTGTAATGTACCTCTCGCAATAAATCAATACTGACATGGTCATCTGAAATCAATAAATTCTCAGAGTCTGTCATTGAGCAAAGAATCCAATCCTCACAGGCAACTCTGATCAGGGGAGAAGCGGGAGGGAAGAAAGGAGGGAAAGGGGAAGGGAAAATATAGAGAAAGAGAGGAGAAAGGAGGAAAGGGGAGAGGGGAGGAGAAGGGAGCGGGAAAGAAGAGGGAAGGGAGAGAAGAGAAATTAAAAAGAAGCCACTAAAACTATTAAGAACAAAAAGACACCAAGATGAAATGGATTAACCACAAGTTTTTATAATGATTCCAAAAAGCAGAGAGAATTATTTACTGGAATTACTCAATGACATGTAATCATGGGGAAATTCCTAACTTCCTGGCCTGTAAAAGCATCAAATTAGAGGCTCAAGAAAAACTTTCTGCCTTCACACAGCGTGATAAATTTAATTCCATACTCATAGATGCATAATTGAAATCACAGAACCTGTTTACCTAAAACCAAAACGTATCTCTCACCAACAAGTACTACAAAGGGTAGTCTTAAATATAATGCGATACTGGATGTATAACTGGAAAGCAGTAAAGAAAATAGTTCGAACATCAATCAGTGTCTTACCTATGAAGAATTTTATTGTTAATTGGGTGTGGTGGCACATGCCTGGAATCTTAGCACTTGAGAGAGCAAGGCGGAAGGATCAGGAATTCAACCTAGTCACCTGCTAGGGAGTAAGGTCAAGGGCAGCCTGCAGTATATGATACCCCATCAGCAGAGGAGGAGGAAGGAAGACCCAGTATAACAAGAATTTTGCACCGTTATGGTTTGAATATGAACTATCCCCCCATAGCCTTGCATAGTTGGGGTTTGATTGCTCATGGGATTTGGGAAAATGATTGGATCCTGAGGGCACTGATCCAATAAATAGATCAATCCCTTGGGAGAGTCACACTATGATGACATTTTTGGAATTTTGGAAAGAACAAGAGATAGGTGGACTTCTTGGAGAAAAGAGATCGCTGAGGACAAGCCTGCAGAGATAGCATCCTCCATCTACAGAGATAGCATCCTCCGTCTGCAGGGAGAGCATCCTCCGTCTGCAGAGAGAGCATCCTCCCTCTGCAGGGATAGCATCCTCCCTCTGCAGAGAGAGCATCCTCCATCTGCAGGGAGAGCATCCTCCCTCTGCAGAGAGAGCATCCTCCATCTGCAGGGAGAGCATCCTCCCTCTGCAGAGAGAGCATCCTCC
>NC_022021.1:64645992-64650001 GCF_000317375.1 Microtus ochrogaster
TCTGCAGGGAGAGCATCCTCCCTCTGCAGAGAGAGCATCCTCCGTCTGCAGGGAGAGCATCCTCCATCTCACTTCCCTCACTTCTGTCCTCCTTACCGCCTTCCTGCCCATCATGACCTAAGATGCCACAGTTGCTGAGGTATGCATTAGTATCTTCTTTTAGAATTTGTATGTTGATTCCTAAGCCCCAGCATGCAACTGACTGAATTTGGAGATGGGGTTGTTAAAGATGTAATTGAATTAACTGTGGGCCTGAGCCTAACTTTATTGGTATCCTTAAAGGGGAAGAAATTAAATGTCAAAAGTAATACCAGGGAAGCATACGCACAGAGAACAGAGGCCTGAGAAAGATGGCCCTCTTCAACCAAGGAAAGCAGTCTCGGAGAGACTAATGCTACCAACAACTTGATCATAAATTTATAGACCCCCCAAAGGGTGAGAAGATAAGTTTCTGTTGTTTACGTTGCCCCGTCAGTTGTACTTTGCTTTGGAAGCTTTAACAAACTAATATAATGTGACCTTATTCCTGGGCACACGGCTAGACATGAACTCCTAGCTTCCTTCACAGATGGCTCTGACCATGTGACTGGTCTTAGCAAAAAAAAGGGGGGGCTGGAGAGATGGCTCAGTGATTAAGAGCATTGCCTGCTCTTCCAAAGGTTCTGAGTTCAATTCCCGGCAACCACATGGTGGCTCACAACCATCTGTAATGACGTCTGGTGCCCTCTTCTGGCCTGCAGGCATACACACAGACAGAATATTGTATACATAATAAATAAATATAAAAAAGTGGAAATAAGAGTGATATGTGACCCTCGCAGTGACACAGCATACATTTGATGTGTAACACCTCCCGTGCACACTCCTCAAAATAGAGACAGTGTCCAGAGTGACCTGCAGAGCTTCACTGTGGTGTAAGTGACCCTTAGTCTGAATTCCCACAAGGTGGGGATCAGAGCTACCACCCATCAATGTTAAGTAGGCAGAAAGTCGATTTCTACAATAACCAGTTTTACGCACTTGGACTAATGTGTTACAGCAATAATTGCAGATTGAGGGCCAGACCCCTAACAAGAACTAATGGGGCAGGTAGAAGAGACTGGGGATTCAGAACTGCTGGTCATAGGATAAGATGTTAATAGTTGCCCTATCCTAGGAGCAGTCCCACCTCCCAAGCCTCAGTTTCAGGGACAGGCAGGGAGAGGAAAGAAAGACTTCTCCATCTTGCAAGACACTGTTAGAGAAATAACAGACCAAACCAGAAGATAACTTTGTGGCATAAATTTTCCTAACAGAACATTTGTCGAACGGGGTTCAGCAATTCATGAAGTGTGTCATACACACCCTAAGAAATCAAGACTGACAAACAGCAACAGAAAACTCCAGAATTCTGGCAGCCTCCATCTGATGACAAGTGACCCTATCTGTGTTGAAAGCTACCCAGAGGTATGTAGACAGCCTGTGGTTACTAATCCTTGATGTTGTAACATAGAAGTATTCCCCTCTGTCTTTCAAAATTCCCAAAAGTGAGTGTTAGTGTGGAAGCAATATTTTAAAATTCCATAGAGTCCTAAAATACATGGAAGGGAGGGGAGCATGAAATATGAATCAGACAGTCAGGAAGAAGTAATATGCTCTCCAAAACGTTGGGAGTCACTGACCTACGTGGTGTGGTTTTGACTCCTAAAATCATAGTGTGCACTGAGAAGAAGACACGCTGAACGATAAACTCTTCTAACATTTGAAAAAGGTACAGTTGTCAAAATGAAAATTATCTCAGTGGAATTCCATGGCAAGTGTCAGTTATTGTTGTAATATTCTCCTGCCTAAAATCCCAAGTCCGAAAGTCATCTCGTTGGACTATTTGGGTCTATGAATGATGCTTTAGATATAAATGCAACAATCAGTGCAGAATGGATGTAGGCTTTCCAAAAGGCTGCAACATCTTAGGTTGAGTCCCATCAGAGCAGAACAACTCCTTCCCAACTCTTTTCCAGTTGTGAAGGATGTAGGTCCTGTGACAAGGGCATTTTATAGACCCTACCCAGTGTAAACACAAAAAAAATACTACTGCCTAATTGGGATTAAGTCTAAGAACAAATCTAAGCATACATGGCCTAAGACATTACAATCTATAATCGGTGACTATCTTCCTTCCTGACAAGACACTTCACAATCCTAAACGCACCCTGCACTACTTCCTGGTTCCAGTGCTTGAAAGGTCTAGCTAGCCACTTCAAATTGCAGACTGGGCATGTGTCTTAGTTTTGAATAATTCTAAAAAGCTAAGTTTCCAGTCTTAAGTTAACTTCCACAATGTTCCTACAAAAAAACAAAAAAAAACAAAAAAAACAAAAAAAAAAAAAACAAAAAATTGAGCCAACAGTGTTCTGTCCAGCTTGCTTCAGATAGCTTGAAAAGTGACCATGCCAATCAAGACCTAACGAAGATGTCCAGAATTATGAGCTGAGCAACATTTGATGACCCACTATTGTGTATGAAGCACTGGGCCAAGTGCTGGCCATGACAGAGACAACGGGGACACTTGTCCTCTGCTCACAGGAAGACAGGACAATGAAGGGCAGATGGGACTAAACACTGCCGTGACGTGAAGTGCAGGCAAGGTGCTACAAGTGCAGGGAAGTTAGTATCCACTCCTCAGTAAGTTGTGGCAGGCACTGTGGGGGAGGTGGCAACTGAATGAGGTGGGGCTTCAGAAGGCAAGAAAGAACAGGGATGGTGTGTCCAAGTGACAAAGCAATGCGTGAGAAGTCATGAAAGTATCTTAGATTATTAGAGGTGATAACAGGCCAAAGGGACTGAGAGCAGACACAAGTTAGACATAAGTCTAGCATGAAACCCAAAAGCTAAATTTGGACAAAAAAAAATACGTAAATGAAAGGCAATATGCATGTCACCAAGGATATAAACTTTAAAACATGGGTAACTGGGAGCAGGGAGCTATGTTCTAACCTTGACCCATCTAGATGCCTAACAGTGCAGGGAACTTGAGTAGACCAAGACACAGTCACCATTAATTTTTTTTTTTTGGAATTTTCGAGACAGGGTTTCTCCGTAGCTTTTGGTGCCTGTCCTGGAACTAGCTCTTGTAGACCAGGCTGGCCTCAAACTCACAGAGATCCCCCTGCCTCTGCCTCCCGAGTACTGGGATTAAAGGTGTGCGCCACCACTGCCCGGCCACAGTAACCATTATTAAATAAAATCTTAAACTTTCCGGGAGCTATGAGCCATTAAATTGAAAAAAGCAAGACCTAATACAGGGAATGCAGAGCAGGAAAGATGTATAATCACAGTCTTCGTGAATTTTTATTATTATTGTGTGTGTGTGTGTGTGTGTGTGTGTGTGGTATTTGCATGTACATATGTGTTGTATACAAACACGTGAATGCGCACCTGTGGGTGCATGCATGCAGGCATGGGAGGAGGCCGTACATGGAGAGCAGGGGTCAACATCAGGTGTCTTCCTCTACTGCTCTCCACCTCACTTTAATCTTTTGAGACAGGACCGGTCTCTCACTATCTAGAGCCGCATTTAGCTGGACTAATTTGCCAGTAACCCTCCAGGATACACCTCTGTCTGACCTTCCGCTTCAGTGCTGAAAAGACGTGAATATGTCACCACGCCTGGCTTGCACGCCAGTGTCCGGAATCTAGACTCAGGTCCTCAAACCTGCATGGCAGACATTTCTCCTGCTAAGCAATCTCCACAGCCCTGGTCACAAACTTTTAATTGGGTTATCATCAGGAATGATTTTTGATGTAAAAGTAGTTTCTGCTACAGTAAACCTGGCAAGGGCTAGACGAGGAACTTGGCTACTTTCTCCTGTGCACTCAGCACCGCTGACACTGTAAGTAGCCTATCCCAAAGCTATTAGCATTAAGTAAAGCTCACACCTTTATCCCATCACCTTCCCCAGTAGACGCAGCACAACAATTACCTCATTCCACAACTATTTCAGTCTATAAACAATAAATACTAATTATGTGT
>NC_022021.1:64650371-64656403 GCF_000317375.1 Microtus ochrogaster
AAAGAAATGAAACAGAGTAGCAACACCTCCTTAGCTAGTATTCAAGATTATCACACAATTGACCTCATACTCAAATACACTGTAGAAGCCACTGGTAAATAAACAATGGCTGTCAATAATCTTGTCCCAGCACTTAGGAGGCTGAAGCAGGAGGATCACAAATTCAAGGCCTATTTGGCCTATACAGCAAGACCCTATCTCAAAACAAGCTGGGCAGGTAGGCCTGAAGATCAGTATGCTTACCTAAGAGGTCCTGAGTTGTATCACTCATAGTTTTATAATCAATAACAAGGCTACGCGCTATGTCAAAATTACAGTCGTTTCTTTATTAGGAGTTTGAGTTGATTAATGCTAGCTAGCTTCCTGTCTAAATCATTCACTCAATGAGTAAATGTTTCAGCGCCCTCTACTGGCCACTTGTTATATACTCGTCAGTTCCTTCTTTCTCCAGGGTGCAGGGGCTCCTAAGACAGATAATGGCCACAGGCTAGGTCCTCTAATTTCGTCTTAGGAGTCACCGTCACAAAGGGGATCCTGAGGTGCTCTCCTGACACTGCTTGTGTGTGACTCCCATCCTAGATGACAGATTCCACATACGCTATCCTGATGGCTTCTGATATGCATCCGTGACGCATACTCAAACATCAGCCTCATTTCTACACTCAGATGCGCCTATGGGCTGAGGCCATTCCTGCCTATCTGCTCACATAACAGCACTCTGGTGGGATGGTAGCATTTGGAGAAACCACCTCACCTATCCTTTGTATAAACAGAAGTCATTAAAAAATAATAATATAAATGAGTTTTGGCTTGGGACAAGAACAGAACTTCCAGCAGTTTCTGAATAATCCTAAACAAACTTTTGCCATTTTCCACTATGCACTATGTATGCAAAGCCATATTCTCAGAACTGATGATCACGAAATGAAAATATCAATCAACTATGAAAAACTACTGAATATGCTCTAGGCTCCATAGTGTGGAATATTCAGCCCAAATAGCATTCAATATGTAAAATGAACGAGCATATCCAGCTCATTAGTATGTAAACTTGCCTTCATCTTAAAAAACGCTAAAAGTACATAGACGCAAAAATTGCTTAAAAATAAATTTCTTTCTGCTCTATTACCAGTAAATGTTTGATCTGTATACTTATATACCTAGGTTCATTAGGAGAAAAATGTAAGTGTTGATATAAATAAGAGAGGTCCCTGAGTAGAATCAAACACTAGCAACTTTGTATTCTTTAAGTTCTCTTTGGCACATTTTCCTTTGGGAGGCAGAAAAAAAATTAAAGGCAACATGGTATTTATTGTTCAAGAGCAGAAACAAAGTATGGGGAAAGATGTAAGAAAACACAAGATGAAAAAGAGCTTCACTCTCTAATCTACCCATACCAAACTACTATTTACTGACCAATAAGTGCTCACTGGTTTGACATTAAGAATTCAGCACAGATGGTCCAGTGCAGCTTAGATAGGGTCTCCTTGACTAATGGCCACACCCTCTCAGCTGCACGCCCACCAGAAACCACTCCCCTGCCATCAGGCTCGCCTGAGGATCTCGTGCTCAGAGCAGCTGCAAAACAAGTTGTTTGCTCAGAGCAGCACAAGCTTAGAAAAACAAGCTGTTTACTTTGGCAGGCAAGGGGTCACAGGACATTCAGGGTCTGGGGGTCCACAGTCCCCAACATGTATACACATAAACACCTTCTCATATGTAAACATTAGTATCAAAATATTAGTCATGATGATCTCTGATGGAATTTCTGACTTGTTTTTAATTCTTTTGATTTTTTTAGTGCTTTTTGACAACAAAAACATGTCTTAAAGAGAACAGAAACAAATTAACACTTTATCAAAAACTTAGTAAAGACACAACTTAAAAATAGAATGCTGTACATAGAAAATAACCTATGATATGAACACAATTATATGAGAATACACTGGAAGAAATCATGTGATGTTATTAATGACTTCTGTACCTAAGGGCTACCATGAGTTTTGTATGTGCTTTTTCGTTTATCTAGTACTTTTATTACACACAAAAAAGAAAGAAAAGAAAATCTTCCCTTAAAGCCAAATGCGCGCAACAGTGTGTGACTTTCTCCACCTGAAATCACTGTAAACAGTGAAATTGACCTCTTTACCCCTGAGTCACAGCTTCTGTAACTGCTTCTTAGTGGCTGCTGTATGTTCCGGGGGAGGGGGGGGGCAATACAGTTCCCACCTTGGCGGAGAACAAGAAGGCTCAGTTGGTGGCGACTGACCACAACATAGACCCTATTGAGTTGGTACCCTGTGTTGCAAGATGTTGATCTCCTACTGCATCATCAAAGGCAAGATGGGGCTGTGGAGGCTGGTCCACAAGAAGACATGGACGTGCACCACTGTTTCCTTCACTCAGGCTGACTTGGAAGACAAGGGTTCTCTGGCTAAGCTGGTGGAAGCTATTAGGTCCAATTACAACAACAGATGAGATGAGACCCACTGCCGCTGGGGAGGCAACGTCCTGGGTCCTTGTTGTGGGAAAATCTTTTTGTACACTGTGAAGATGTGTCATTGTGATTGGGTTAGTAAAATGTCTAATGGCCAAAACCTAGGCAGGAGAGACTAGGCGGGATGTCCGGGCAGAGAGGACTCTGGGAAGAAGAAAGACGAGATGCCAGCAAGATTTCCTTGAAGAAGTTGGGCAAATGGTACAGAGCAGAGGTAACTGTGCCATATGGCAAAATGTAGATTAATAGAGACAGGTTAATATAAGTTATAAAAGCTAGCTGGGGAAAAGCCTAAGTTATGGTCAAGCTTTCATAATTAATAATAAGTCTCTGAGTCAATATTTGAAGGCTGGCGGTCTCAACAAGAAAGTACTACTGCAGGTACTAAATCTGTGACTCGCATTGCCAAGCTGGAAGAGGCAAAAGCCAAAGACCTCACCACTAAACTAGGTTAAATGTTCACTGCTGGGTTTTCTGTTCATAAACAGTATTACAAAGTTATCTTCCATCTAAAAAAAAATTTTTTAAAATGAAAAGAAAAAATTCAAACGCTAAACATTTATTCATCCTTGAACTGGTTGGTTTTGTTTGTGTGCATGTGTATGTGGGTATGGTGTGTTTTATCAGCTTGATACAAGCTGGAGTTATCTGAGAAGAGGGAACCATAATAGAGAAAATGCCTCCATGAGATGGTGGTGCATGCCTTTAATCCCACCACTTGGGAGGCAGAGGAAGGCAGATTTCTGTGAGTTCGAGGTCAACCTGGTCTACATAGTGAGTTCCAGGACAGCTACAGCTGTTACACAGAGAAGCCCTGTCTCAAAAGTTTAAAAAAAAAAAAATAGTGATTTGTGTGGGAGGTGCCACCCCTGAGAATGTGGTCCTATGTTTCACACAAAAGCAGGCTAGCAATCTTGAAGAACAAGCCAGTAAGCAGAACTCCCCAGTGGCCTCTGCTTCAGTGCCAGCCTGTGGGTTCCTACCCTGAATTCAGTCTGTGAGTATCGCCTTAAACCCTTTCCTCCCCAAGTTGCTTCTGGTCATGGCATTTCATCACAGCAATAGAAACCTAACAGCCCTCATTTTAATTTTCAAAATAGCATTTGTAAAAGCACCTTACAGACAGCCATTTACCCAGCAGCGTACCTGGGATCAGCGCTGTGCTGATAAGGATGTCCACTTCCTTGCACTGCTGAGCAAAGAGCTTCATTTCGGCTTCAATGAACTCTTTGGACATCTCTTTCGCGTAGCCTCCTTGGCCCTCACCAGATTCCTTCAAGTCCACCTCCAAGGGTTCAGCACCAAGAGACTTGAACTGTTCCAGAGCTGCAGCTCTGGAGTGTTGAAGGGGAAACAGCAATTAATCAGACCCTGATTCATACATCAAAATCCTCATTTACATAGACACTTTAAGTCAGGGGTTCTCAACCTTCCTAATGCTGCAATCCTCTAACACAGCTCCTCCTGTGGTGACCCCCAACTATGAAATTATTTCATTGCTACATCATAACTTTAATTTTGCTATTGTTATAATTCATAATGTAAATATTTTTGGAAATAAGAGTTTTGCCAAGGGGGTCATGACCTGCAAGTTGAAAACCAGTGCTTTAAGTAAACCCTACATCGTCAAAAGTTTATTTTGCTATCTCTGGCTTGACTGTTTCAATGACTTTTTAGACATAGGCAATTCTTTTTTTTTGAGTTAACAAATGCATTTATTTCTATTACTGTTTTTAAAAGACACAGAATGATAGCAGTTTTTGACACTGGAGAACTTATTGGGAGAGACATGTTTGAAGAACCAAAAGCAAATGTTGAAGAAAAATGAAGAAAGCCTCTAGTATTTGCACAGTGACACTGAGAAACTTAATACAGAGTTAGATGATATTTTGTTGCTGTTATAAAAATCTATGAGGAAACTGACCTAAAGGGAGGAAGGTTTATTTTTGGCTTGTGGCAGCATGGTCCATGGTTGCTCAGCTCTCTTGCTCTGGGGGTGTAACAAGGCAGAGCATCATGGCAAAGAGGGCATAGAGGAGTAGAGTCACCCACTTTATGTGGATGGGTAGGGACAAGGTACAGCTACATGTACAGACACCCAGGGATCTTCAGCTAAGCTGGACCTCCTTCCTAGCTTCCATGACTTCTAATAATACTATTAGCTCCATCAATGAGACATAGGCAATTCTCACATACTTTTTCTTAGGGGGAAAAGGAAGAATCCCAACTTCTATTTAAATTAAAAGAAGAATGTCAGTATTGTTAATATCAGTTATGTCATATGTTATGGTCCTTTTGGTCCCAGTATTGACAATGATATGATATTCGATATACATTGAGATTTGGCATCACTCACATCATACAAGTTGAGGTTTTTTGTTTACAAATGTCCTGAGTTTGTTCTCATTGTGAGATTGTCCCACATAAATGATTTTTATTAGAAATACTTAACAATGTGATTTTGTGAGTCTCAGTCCTCATAAATTCATAAACTTATTTTTTAAAAGCAAACAGATGTAGAGGTGCATGTCTGTAATTCCAGAATTAGAAAGAGGAAGCAGGAGGAGGATTAGGAGCTCAAAGAAAGTCTAAACCATAGGAATGAGGTGGTGTCTCAAAAGGAAATTATTAATGGTAAAATGTGAAGAGCCAACATATTTAAATTTTCCAAAATATATTCAAATTAAAATAAATAAATGCCATACTATCACTACATTCTGGTTAGAAAATGAAAGTGAAGATTTCAGTGGTGGAAATCAACCACAATAAATCTCACACCTCTCTCATAGCAGCAATCACCAGAGGTGCTTACTATAACTACAAATACAATCATTAAAATATTTTATATAAAGAAATCTATTAACCAGGTGTGGTGGTTTGAAGGAGAATGTCCCCCATAATGCTCAGCTTCCTGTTCGACCACCATGCCACCACTCTGTCCTAAAGGACTCTCATCCCTATGGAACCGTCAGCCCAATGAAACTCTTCCTTTCCTAAGTTACTTTGGTCATGGTGTTTTAGCACAGCAACAATACCTAAGACACTAGTACTGGTGGTACACACACACACACACACACACACACACGACACGCTGATGCACAATGAACTTGTACAGACTGTGGCAACATGCCCTGAACCTGCAGCAGTTCCAAACCAGACAGGGTCCCAGCACTGAGACGGAGAAGTAGGCAAGAGCTCTCATCCCCCACTAAGAAGTTCTCTCTAATTAAGGAACTCTCACAGTGAAGCCTCAGTGGGCATACAGACCACACTCAAGGGCAGGCAGTGGATGCTAAAACAAAATGAACTCAAAGGTATTTTTGAGATGTTTTGACTCATATTGTTTTGTTTGGGCATTTCCTACCTTATTAGTATTGTGCATGTGTATTATGGCTTCTGATTTTGTGTTTTTATGGTGTATGTGTCTGTCTATCTGTCTGTGTGTGTGCATTTCTCATGCTCTTTCTTTGTTTCTTTTTTATTATTTTCTTTTGTGTAGGAGGAGTTGTTCAGTTTGATTTATTCTTGTTTGTTT
>NC_022021.1:64656643-64664629 GCF_000317375.1 Microtus ochrogaster
GAAGGAGGGAAACCACAATCTGAGTATATGTATGAAAAACATTCATTCTCAATTAAAAACTGAAATCATTAAATCTGCAGGAAAACAGACAAACTTGGGATGTATACTATTAAGTAAGGACAGCGAATCTCATGAAGAAAAAAATTAATAACCTTATGTTCTCCCTCACATTCAGACCGTAGCCTATAATGTACACGTGAATATGAATATATGCAAACAAATGGGCACATGGGTATAGAAGCACACTTAGAAAGGAGAACAAGAATGAGCAGTACTGGGTGATGAGGAAAGGTAGGAAGCAGGCAAAGGACACACACATGAAAAAGAATGTAAAGCTAATTGTGTCTAAGCTTAACTCAATCATGGTTTCTTTTTTATTATGCACAAGAAAATGTAATTAATAATAAAATTGCACAGCTTCAGAATGGCCATTCTGATTGTATAAAAATTCAATGAGATGAATGGAGTTTGGGAAGGGGTAAGTGTTTACTCAGGTGCCAACATTAATCTAGGTGCATGTTTTTATTACATTACAGTGTAATTCATTACATTATGGTGATTTTTTATATTAAGTAAATAAATCACAAATCAAAGTAGAATCTTAGTTACTTTTCAGTTGCTATGATAAGACACTATGATCAGGGCAAACTCATAAAGAAAGCATTTCATCTGGAGCTCACAGTTGCAGAGGGGTAGAGTCCATGACCACCATGGTGGGGAGCATGGCGGCAGGCAGGAAAGCATGACACTGGAGCAGTAGGTGAGAGCTGACCTCTCAGTGCACACGCATGGTGCAGAGAGAATGCTAACCGAGAACAGTGTGGGCTTTTCAAACCTCAGAACATGCCCCGAGGAACACACCACCTCCAAAAGGCCACGCCCCCTAATCCTTCCCAAACATGTCCACCAACTGGGGATTAAGTATTCAAACATATGAGCCTAGAAGAATCGTTCACATTCAAACCACCTGAGCATACACAAGGCCTGATCTCTGGCACTGAAAAACAAACAAATAAGATTGGCAGTAGTGTTACTACGCCAGTGCCCTCGTTGATGATACATACCTATGTGTTTTGAACTGCACCCCCCAAAAATGGAACAACAAAATGATCATTGGACTTAATAAGCATTTAATAAATGCTGGGTATCTGGCATCTTTCGCTATGAAGAAGAATTATCATTAAACTTCCCTTTGCAAACAATCTAGGAAAAGGTTTTATGGACTGTTTTCAAGAAATACAGCATACACAGAAAAGTAGTTTCTCCAAGATGTTCTATAATCTTCAGAGAAAAATAGCTCTCTCTTTACATCCAAAGCAGATACCTTAGCCTAAATACTACAACTACAGTTCATGTGTCGCTATTCCTCGGTAAGAAGTGATTTGAAGGCCCAGTCTATAGCTCAGTGGCAGAGCATTTACCCAGCATGTATGAGGACTGGGTACAATACCCAGTCTCACCAAATATAAAAGCATTTGGAGGTTGTCACCAGTCAATTCTAGCTACTTCCATGCAGTCAACACTAAGCATAGTCTCCTCCCAATATACAGATTAGCTTTGTGCACGCCACAAGCTGCAAGCTCACCAGAGACAACTCTGGCCCCATTGCCAACGCACACAAAGAACTTTCTCACTTTATTATTTCTGCTCTACTGAGGCAAAGCACGTCCAATTTGTTCCAGTAAATAATAAATTTTTCATCGAGCCAACTTTTAAAAATCAAAAAAAAAAAAATTCAATTGGAAAGAGGAACTAGAAAAGCTTCCGTGAGCTATTCTTATCTCTAATGTAATAGGGCCCATTTGAAACAAGCGTTTTTAGTTAAACATTAATTACTAGTTGAGTGCTCACCTTGTATCGAATCCTCGGACAACTGCGCCCATTGCCTTTGCTGCACCTGCAGAAGCGAGCCCAGCAACGCCACCGCCAACTATCAGGATCTGAGAAAAAAGAACAAGGAATGCTTTTCGTTTTGATTTGCCTTGGGTTTTGTTGCTGTTGTTGTTGTTGCTGCTGTTGTTGCTGCTGCTGTTTGGTTGTTTTGTTTTGTATTTTTCAAGACAGGGCTTTTCTGTGTAGTCCTAGCTCTCCTGGACCTTGCTAGGTAGACCAAGCTGGCCTCAAACTCACAAAGATCCACCTGCCTCTGCCTCCCAAGTGCTGGGACTAAAGGTGTACATCACCAGGGCTTGTGATGGAATGTTTTAAAACTTGTTACCAGATGATGGCAGAAGATCACCAGCTGGCAACTCCTGGTGCCTGGTACAGTTAGCACTCAATTAGTGGTGCGAACGGTGGTGCCAGTCTCCACATGGATGGAGTAAAGCATCTATCCTTCAGCTAAATCATTGGGGTTTTTTAAATTGATCAAAGAAACGGCCTTTTCCAGCAGGCAATAACCTTCCCTAAAAATGTCCTGGCAGTCAGAACCTCAGAGCAAGCACAATCAATGCCACACATGTTGAAGACTAACAAGTTCATTCTCATTGTACAGAAGCTACCACCGGAATGCCAGGATGGTATTCCAACTCCCTCTCCCTCTCCAAAGTCAAGACTTTCCTGGGTTCATACAACAGTGAATAAAATGTCAATGATGGGCACAATTTTGACAAAATGTCCATGCCAATGTCCATTCTTCTGAATGCTTGGTAACCAAATACAGAACTGACAAACATCTTTAATGACCCATATCTGAAATCTGATGTGATATACGTGAATCTTCCTAACCACAGGAGGATTAGAGCTGAGAGAATCCCCGACCTGCACAGAAACACAGTGAAAACTGTGTTGCTTCTAGCCTTGACTGGGCTTTCCTGAGAAAAGAAGGCTTGTGTATCCCATAAATGGCTAGATGAAGGCAACTCCCTGTTCCTGTAGTAACAAAAAAGGTCACCCAGAGAAATAGGGAAGTCTGTAAATTCTCACCCACCATCAGGCCCACGGCTCCTTCTGCTTTTTAAGAAGTCAACACAGGCAAAACTGTGTGCTCCAGTGACCCCCTAGGCAGTGCCTCAGAAGCCATGCCAACAGATGTTGATGATGTTCAGAAGAAGAGAAAGTCCACCTCAGCAAACAAACATCAGGGTCTAAGCTCCAAAGCCCCATCCCTGTTCTACACAAAAGTTTAAAAAAACACTAGAAAGAAAATATTAGTACCAAACGAGAATTTAAAAAGTACAGGACTAGGCCAATTCTCCTGTCAAGAAATAGTTCAGATGCATGAAATCACTCTAACCATATTCTTAAAAATGGGAGGGGTTGAAGGCCAGTATGAGCTACAGAACAAAACAATCTCTCAAAAACGAAAAGAATTAAAAAGACACATGATTATAGTTAGGGGGGAGAAATCAAGAGATTTATTGTACAGCAAGATAACTAATAGTTAGGCTAGAAGATGGCTCGGTACTTTCTGTACAAACACAAGGACCTGAGTTCAGATCTGCAGCTCCCATGTAAAGAGCCAGGCACAGAGAGGCACATCTGTCTGGCCTGCAATAAGAGAGCCTGGAGGGGTATCCAGGCATCACCCAGTCAGACCTGTGTTTGCCACATCTTCTTGGATCACGCTCCACCTTGCTCATCATTGCCCTCCAAAGCCTTCTTTCCCTAGAACATGCAAAATTCTTCTCCATTTCAGTATCTTTTATATGGTGTTTCCTTTATCCAGCATCTTAAATCCCTAGTTTCAGAAGACAGGGGAGGCTTTCCTATCCCCTAGCTTAGGAAGTTAGCGTGTTCTCATTACACATCATCCCATCATCTGGTTCCTTTTTATAACCATATGTCTATCAAATGTTTATCTGGGTTTTCCCATCCTCATCGTGCCCTGAACTGGAATGCAATTTTCATGCAGTAGGGACGGCGTTTATCTTGTTCAAGCTTGTCCCTCACACCTAAACTGAGTACTCAACACATCAGATGCATCAAAGTGATTTTAGTTCCTTCTAGACAAGTTAAAAAAAAACTTTATGTTTAAAAATAAATTTAAAATATTCAACATGATACGCCTCACAGGATCTAACCCTTCAATTTTAGAAAATTACTTCGTACATCAAACCAAAGTTACTTAAGCTGAATTTATTTCTTAGTGACGGTTTATTTATTTGTGTGCAAGGGGTGGGGAAGGGGGAAAGCATGCCACAGTACACACATGAAGGTCAGAGGGTAACTCACAGTTGTTGATTTTTTTTTCCTTCTACCAGTAGGTCCCAGGAATTGAACTCAGGTCAACAGGCTTGCAGGCAGAAGCCTTTACCCCTGGGTCACTGAATTCAAACACTAGTAGACACGGTTACCTTTCTACCTTGTAATAACTTACTAGCTCTTCTGTTAAGCCTCTTGGGTTTTGTCTCACAGTTTTAATCCCTTCTTCCAAGTTTCCTCTAAACTTCCACACCTTTCTACAAAGATTCTAATAAAAACTAAGTTGCTGGCATGCACTTCGATGCATTCAGCCAGCTTAAGAACAGCATCGAGTTTCTGGCCAGCTTGAATGCCAGACATTTCCTTGCGATCTTACGCAATAAGATAAAGTTTCATAGTACAGATATAGAAAGCCTAGTGTCTCGTGTACCATACATTTATGGCGTTCACGTATACATTCTTCCTAAACACCCTGGCCTTCACCTCATGGACTTGCTTTTCTTTCCATGATCTATTTTCTCAAGGGTGCTTGGTGTTTTGCTTCTTTGTTTTTTTTTTTTCTTCATAGATTTATTAGTAGAACAATTCTGAGTTTGTAAAACAAGTTTTAAGAACAGAAAGCAGCCAGATGGATTACAACATTTCCAAGTCCTGTTTCTTATTCCTCAACTCAGGGTGTTTATTTAGTGGACTCTATAAAAGGATCACAGCATAATCTCCTATGCTTGTACCCCCCATCCTGCTTGCCATTAGCCACTCTCTTTCTCTCTGTGTTGCGAGTCTGGATTCAGGGAGAAGCACCCTTCCATGGTGCTTTGATTGTTACATCATCTTTCATTATTTCCTCTAGAAGCCCTCCGCATAAATGGCAAGAGTAAAGACATCAAAGTGTTTTCTACAAACGGTGTTTCAGTAATCAAGAATCACAGATTTACTGACTAAAACCTTGAAGTGTTTTAAAAGGTTGTAGGAAATTGGCCCACAGGGCAACCTAGCCAAAATCCATTTACGAATTGAAATAAACAAAATCTGGGGGAAAAAAAGAAAAAGAAAAAAAAGACTAGCTCTTCTAAAACAAGCAAAAGACTCAAAGTTCCTCTTTCAAGCAGTGTTAAATGTTCAGCCCCACGGCTTTACTTTAGATTTCTAAGCGCAAAAGCATCAGCGACGCTAACACACAGCGACACCTTTGAAAATAACTCTTTTATGACACCTTCGATTCACCTCATGAAGAGACACTAGAAGCTGTACGCACCTTAGCTGGGGGGACTTTTCCAGCAGCTGTGATCTGACCGGTGAAAAACCTTCCAAAATGATTAGCTGCTAAAACAACAGCCTTATAGCTGAAAAAGTAAACAGAGAACTCTGTAAGCTAAAAGGCAAGGGACCATACGTTATTATAACCTGACAGTTACATAAATGCAGAAACATCGTGTTTGTATGTTATTGCCAAGATTATTTCTAAGCAATGTGTATATACTTACCCCTCTAGTCTTCACAATCAGCCTCTGAACACATACGATTACTACATCTACTTCATAGACACAGACACAAAGGTGGAAACACTTGCCCATGGGCCCCCAGCTAGTCGGCAGAACAAGTCTGAGCTGAGCAACATAGCTGTGGATGCAGACCCTCATCCAAGGAGCCAGCCAGGCCCTTCTTAACAAATACTGCAGACTTGACAAGATAGAAACAAGTAAAGACGAAAGAAGTTCGAGAGTTCCCGAGTAGAGGCTCCACATCTTCAAACCATGCTTTTAATTTTAGTATGGTGTTCAAATTTTCTTTAATGGCTATGAGTACTTATATCACACTAAGGGGAGGCTTAGATTATCTGTGACGCATGAGGGGAAAAGAAAACTACCTTTGCTCTACAGTGGAAGAAAGCATGGGCTCCTGGGACAGACCAATTGATCAGATTTAAGACCCTGAACAAAGTCAGTCCTTACTTTCCTATCTATACAATATGTTGTATCTATTTATACAATATACAATATGCATACACTATATATCCAAATAAATATAAAGAAACAATATATATTAGATAAAGTATGTATGCAATATATTTCCCATATAAGCAATATATCTATATAATAGAGTCAAGAAGAGCATCAATGTCTTGAGAGTCATTGTGAGGACTAAATATGTTAATGCATGCAAAATACTAAGTGTGATTCCTGTCACATGACAACGCTCAGTAAATATAATTCAGCTATAGAAGCAAGTTACCCAATAAAAACTAACAGCGAGCCTCATCTTTTCTTACTAGGATGTTTGGGATGCACTACACTAATCTCTTTCCCATGCTAGCTTTACTTAATGAAATGCAACTATTTAATGCTAAGACTCACGCGCGGACTTGCAGCAAGCCCTCTCCCTCATTGTTTAATATTACTTAGTAAAACAATTAGTACAAAAGCATGCTGTCATCGCTGCTATTATTGTAACTCAAGCACACTGGAACAGGAAGAATATTTTCAAGATAGAGACTGGGTGTTTCTGAACACTCTGCCCCGTCTAAATGTAACCTAGAGTCCTCAGCACCAATTAGACCTATTTACATTGTCTCATAATACTTCGTTTGCTCCAACGATTCTGCAGCTAAACACACTGTTCCAGAGCTGATTTTGATACTCTGCCACCAACATGTGTCTTACGTGACACAGAATCTTTAAAACTCTGCATGGGACATTTTAAGCCCCACATTGTGTAACAATCACTCTCCCAGCCATTAAATATGGCATCAATTCCTTTTGGCCCCTGGCAGTCTTTATTCCACAAACAATGTTTTCAATAAATCATTTGCTACCTTATATTAAGGATAGCAAAAATGCATTTCTAAGCCAGGCGGAGGTAGCGCACGCCTTTAATCCCAGCACTTGGGAGGCAGAGGCAGGCGGATCTCTGGATCTCTGGGAGTTCGAGGCCAGCCTGGTCTACAAAAGCTAGTTCCAGGACAGGCACCAAAGCTACAGAGAAACCCTGTCTTGAAAAACAAGAAAAAAAAAGCATTTCTATTTATTATTTGGGTGGGTGCTGGCATATATATTCTTGGTGGTGGTACACATGTTGGGGGACAAAACTTGTGGCAATCAGAAGCCAATCTCAGGTGTTGCTCCTTAGGAGCCTTGAACCTTTTTTTTTTTCTAAGACAGGGTCTCACTGGGCAGTAGCGGTGCATGCCTTCAATCCCAACACTGCTTTCTAAGTCAGCCTGGTTACACAGAGAAACCCTATCTTGAGGAACCAAAAGGGGGGAGGGGAGATGATCTCTCATTGGGACTTTGAGTTTGGTAATTAGACTAGGCTGGCTAGTAAGATCCATCTGGCCAACACTGGCACACAAACTTGTGCCACCTCCCCTAGACCACATGGTTACTAGAGATTGAACTCCGGTTCTTCAAGCTTGTGCACCCACCATGCATTATATTGACTGAGCTACCGCCGCAGTCCCTAAAACACTGCTAACTTGTTTTAACATACATTCGTATGGCAAACCATACGAATGGAGTGAACGGCTGAAACACAAAGTAGATTCTGCGGCGTATTTGATCCATGGCACAGTTTAAATGTCACATCTAAAACATAAAACTTGGGCCAGTGAGATGACTCAGAAGATAAAAAGCGCTTGCCATGCGAGCCTGACAGACTGAGCTGGGTCCCAGGAACCCACGTTTTCAAAGCTGAATGGGGGAACAGATGTGTAATCCTAGCACGACTCTAGCATGAGGGGAGGTGAAGATGGGAGAATCACCTTGAAGATGATGCGAGCCTGCGAGCCTGCGGGGCTGCGAGCCTGCGAGCCTGCGGGGCTGCGAGCCTGCGAGCCTGCGGGGCTGC
>NC_022021.1:64664729-64672357 GCF_000317375.1 Microtus ochrogaster
TACAAACAAGAGATCCTTCCTAATAAGGCAGAAAAGTATATTCCTGAAAGCTGTCCTCTGACCACCATGTATGCAAGCCCATACTTACCATCCACACACAGAGAGAATGAGAGACTTAAAAAAACAAAAACTTAAAAACCTTCCAGTTCACGCAAGATTCTGTAAAAAGGCTTTATTTATATTGGGTTTTTTTACACGCTCCGTTTTTCCTTCTAATACTTTTATTGGTGCCTCATTCACATTAGTTTAAAATTTAATTAGTTTCTTTGAGAAGCTGTTTTCCTAAGCATTACCCTGGCTCCAGATTGTTGCTACCCTTACAGGAAGTGAGTGCTCATTCCTGTCCCTCATGACACCGCAGGCTTAATTATGGGTGTACTCCTGCAAGCAAAGTGGATCTTAGAAAGCTTCTCTGTGTAACATGCCGCAGAAGACACTTGGAATCGTTCCCATTGCCTCTTCCTTTGGTTAACAGCTTCCTTTCCAGTACAGAAGCTTTCTCATTTCATGGAGTTCCACTTGTTGATTGTGGGTCCTATTTCCTGAGTGACTGAGATCCTGTTTGTAAAGTCCTTCCTCAGCTTAGACCCTGATTGTACTTCCTCTTAACTCTTAGAGATTCAGATCTAACAGTGAGGTCTTTGGTCTGCTAGGAACTGATCTGAGTTCAGGGTAAGAGGTTAAGGATCAAGTTTCTTCTACCAGTAGATATCCAGTTTTCTTGTTGTTGTTGTTTTTTGTTCTGTTTTGTAAAAGATGCTCTCATTTTCCCATCTTTGTGAAAAACCAGTTGACTGTAGGTATATGGAATCAGGGCTCTTGACTCTATTCTATTGATCGGTATGCCTATATTTGTCCCGGCACCATGTAGTTTTACCATGGATCTGTAGTATAATTTGAAATCAAGAATGGTGATGCCTCCAACAATGTTTTAATTGCTAAGGATGTTTGGGAAAGCCATATGGAAATCTACTACTTTTTTTTTGGGGGGGGGGGCGTATAGTTTCAAGATAGTGTTTCTATGTGAAACAGGCCTAGCAGTCCTGGAACTAGCTCTTGTAGACCAGGCTGGCCTCAAACTCACAGAGATCCACCTGCCTCTGCCTTCCAAGTGCTGGGATTAAAGGCATGCGCCACCACTACCCAAAACCAATCTTAAGCATACATCAAGACTGAGGCTATCCCAAAAACTGACCGGGGGGTGCATGCCTTTAATCCCAACACTCTGGAAGCAGAGGCAGGCAGATCTCTGTGAATTCAAGGCCAGCCTGGTCTACAAGAGCTAATTCCAGGACAGGCTCCAAAGCTAAAGAGAAATCCTGTCTCAAAAATCAAAAACAAAAAAAAAATCTGAAAAACCCTCTGAAATGCACCATTTCATGTACAAAAATTCCAAAACATATTTACAAACTACCTGTGTGTATAAAATACATGTGAAATATAAATAAATTCTATGTGCATACTTAGATCACATACACAAGATAATTCATTATATAAATATTCCAAATCTGTAAAAAGCCTAAAATCTGATAAGCTTCTGGTCCTAAATTCTCAGGGCTTTTCAAACTGTATTACCTTAAAACATGTAAAAGAGCTAGTATCCAACTATGTGTGACCTATAAAAACAACCATTTCAATCTAATGAGTGTATATACAACCTATAAATACAGCTTCCTCATGCAAACAATGACAGCTATTTCCTTTGGTACAAATATTTGCTCCTAACTACAAAGATAAGACGTGTAACACATATTACTGTGATTATTGTGACAAGTAAAATGAATCATAAAAGCTAACATACATATAAAAAGCTCAGCCCTCAGCAGCTCTGACAAGGTAAAACTCTAGGAGACCTACAGCATGAATGCCCTCCCTGTGCTTTTGTTCAACTGAAAGGAGAAAGAATATACCTACCCAGAAATGTTGGCCATGGAGCTGAGAGCGTCATACCCCTGAGCAATTGTGACTCTTGGAACCTGGTCCATTGCCAGAACTGTGGTCTTTCTTTCGGAAAGTTTATTTAGCAAGTCTGGATTCTGGGCAGGGTAAATGAAGCTAATGAGAGTTCCTGATGGCTTCAAGAAGTCAGCTTCATGAGCGCCTAACGCTGGATTAACCATGGGTGCTCTGACCTGAAACGAAAGTCAAGCAAGCCACAGATTAAAACCGTCGGCACCTTCATCGTGTCTTTTAAATAAACAGGACAGTTTTTGTAAGGCACTATTGTCAAAATAATACTTCTGAGGTATATCTTCCATCAATAAATGTCTGCCTGAAGATGTGTCCTACCTACCCTGTGACTAGAGACCTGTGTGAACTGTTCTGATGAAAAAGCACAGACTCTGGGCAGAGCACCAGATCAGGTGTGACAACTGCAGAACACTGAAATATTAGCCTGCTGGCAGTGGTGGAGCACACCATTAATCCCAGCACGTGGGAGGCAGAGGCAGGCAAATCTCTGTGAGCCGATCTGGTCTACAGAGCTAGTTCCAGGACGGTTAGAGCTGTTACTCAAAGAAACTCTATCTCAAAAGATTTTACAATGTACCTGGTCTCCTCAAACTTACTACTCTGTTAAAAATTAAGAGATATTAGGGGAAAGGGTCCAAAAAAAATTTGTTTTGTGTTCAAAGACTCAATCCTAGAACTGAGTGGTAGTGGGCATACTTAATCCCAGCACAGCAGAGGCAGAGACGATCAGATCTCTGTGAATGGGAGATCAGCCTAGTCTACAAATCCAGAAGCCAGCAAGGGCTACATAGTGAAACCCTGTCTGAAAAAGAAAAGAAGAAAAGAAAGAAATTTCTGCTGTCTGATATCTCAAGACCTTTCTTTCTTAATTTGTTCTTATGTGAACTGGTGTTTTGCCGGTGTGTGTGCTTATGTACAGAAACTGTACGTTCCAGACAGTTGCCATGTGGGTGCTGGGAATTGAAGCTGGGTCCTCTGGAAGAGCAACAGTGCTCTTCACCTCTGAGCCATCTCTCCAGGCCAGCTCAAGACCTTTAAAAGTCAGTTAGCCTGCTCGACACTCAGCCTAACGCTACCTTGTCCAGGATGGCCATGCTGTTTCTAGAACAGCACTATGTCCGTGTAAATAACGAACTGCCTTCAGGCATCAGATGCTGCACATGGTATCCCGGGCTGGATTCAGTATCTTCTTTTCATCCTAGCAGTACATAGCAACCAGCAGAAAGTCTACATACACAGGGATCATATAGCGAAATTTTCCCTAGTCAGTTAAAAGAAAGTTCCACCCAGGGAATATAAAAATGAAGATCTCCATTTCCCTTCCAGGGTTAAAATAAATAAATAAATAAATAAACGGTTACATTTCCTGGTACATAGAGAATATTCATAATACACAATCATTTCATCGAGAAAAAGAGCATGACTTTAAAATAGGAAAAGCTGAAATGGGTAATGTTTCATATAGTAGATATGCAAACTGTTCTGATTTGGTCATTGCATATGCATGTCAATATCACAGTGCATGAATATGAACAATTATTATATGCCAATTAAAAACAAAAAGAAGAGCAGTAAGAAAACCGGAAAAGCCAAGTGTGGTAGCTCTAATCCCAACACCGGGGAGGCAGCTATCTGTGGGTCCCAGGCCAGCCAGGGCTACACAATGAGACCCTGTCTCAAAAAGGAAAATAAAACTAGAAACGGAAGAGAGAAAGGAGTGATTACTTTGACCACCAGATCAGAAGCCAGAACTTCCTTCGTCCCTTGGATTTGGGCCCCCGCTGCTCTGTAGAGATCGTCTGGGAACCTGGAAGCTTCGCCTGCTCCTGACTCCACCACGACGTTAAAGCCCTGCTTGACCAAGGCCTGAACACCGGCAGGAGACAAGGCTACTCGCTTCTCATTCTGGAAAATCTCCTTGGGGACCCCAACTGTCAGCTGCTTATATGGAATTCCTAGAACAAACAAAACCAAAGTTTAGAAAAAGCGGAAGAGGGGACATCAGGACAAGGAAATGGGAAGTCTTTTCATCAAAACACACCTTGCACAAGTTGTTACTGAAAATAACGATTCACAATCATGATCCACTTACCTTTTTTGAGAGTGATAAATCTTTGTACAAGCCATCCTGAATGCATGAGATATTTCATTTTATTGAATGCCTCTCTCTAAAGGCACAGGATAAGCTTGCTCTAGTCCTAAGAGAAAAATCCCTGAGTTGAGAAATCACACAGCATGCCAGCCTCCCTCTGCCCTGTGGGGTTACAGTCTTCCTATCCTGACCTTTAGTAAAGACAGAAAGAAATTGTTGAAGAATAGCTCTACAAGCAGGGCGGTGGTGGCGCACGCCTTTAATCCCAGCACTTGGGAGGCAGAGGCAGGCGGATCTCTGTGAGTTCGAGACCAGCCTGGTCTACAAAGCGAGTTCCAGGACAGGCTCCAAAACCATAGAGAAACCCTGTCTCGAAAAACCAAAAAAAAAAAAAAAAAGCTCTACAATCAATCCTTTAAAAGCTACATGTCTCAAGTCCCTTTCCTGGCAATTTGGCCAGAGGAAACTTCCATAGATTTCCAAGCGCTGGATCTTGAGACTCTAGCAGCAACTGATTAGGCAAGAGGCCAGCAACCAGGTCAAAGATAAACATCTACAAGCCAGACATGAGAGAAGCCAGCAGCCCCTGCCTATGACAAGACTTACAGAGGAATTGTGGGTTCAGGACAGTCTATGTTGGCCAGTGATTAACCTACATTGTTGGCTAGTTTTATGTCAACTTGACACAAGATAGAATGTTTGGGAAGAAAAAATTGGAGAAAATGCCTCCGTAAGATTTGCCTGTGCACAAGGCTGCAGAGCATTTTCTTGATTAATGATTGATGTGGATGGGCCCAGCTCACTGGGGGCAGTACCACCCCTGAGCAGATCGTCCTGCATAGTATGAAAAGGCAGGCAGAGCAGCCACAAGGAGCAGCCAATAAGCAGCATTCAACCATGACCTCTCTTGCTTCAGCTCCTGCCTCCAGGTCTTTACCCTGACTTCTCTCAGTAATGGAATGTGGCCTGAACATTGTAAGCCGAAATAAACCCTTTCCTCCCCAAGCTGCTCTTGGATGTGGTGTTTTATCCCAGAAACCAAAAAGGAACTAAAGTTTCTACCCAATCATGCTCTCTCCTAGGGAGGTTTAAACAGAAGTTACAGAGAGAGACTAGGAGAGTGGATGTATGCTGGTTATTTGTCAATGCAGACATGAAACAAACATCAAAGAGAAGCCCGGGTAATACTGGCAGACATAGTAATCGTGACTATTTAAAGAATGACAAGCCATAACTGGGAAACCCAGAATGCATTCTACTTCTCCAAGATGGTGAGAGGTATCTTGGGCCCCCTTTTATCTGAGAATCCATCAAGTAAACCCTCAACACAAAATAGAAGCTGATTGTGATTCTGTTCCATACAGCCTAAAAGAAAGCATGTAATACAAACATCTTTGTGCAGAGTTCAGGGTAGCTTTACCTATAGGACATTCGTATCTTCTCATGCTCTAATCAATATGAAACCATTAACACTTTGGCAGGAAAGGGGTAAGACAGGATTTCTTTGTGTAACCCTGGCTGTCCTGGAACTCACCCTGTAAGCCAGGCTGGCTTCAAACTCACAGAAATCCTTCTGTCCCTGCCTCCTAAGTGCTAAGATTAAAGGCATGTGCCACCATGCCTGGTCAGTAACACGTTTTTTAATAGTATGTTTCTACATAGACTTTACTATAGTTAAAAAATTCCATTCTTGCCACTGAATATATAATTAAAAGCTGAATCAAATTATAAATAATACTCTTATAAGTAAGAATAACTTATTGAGGCTTTTGACAGATTAAGGCACCCTGAAAATACCCACATTTGAGCACAGTCTTATATTCCCAGACTATTTATACTCTAGTAATTTACAGTATAGTAGAGGCAGATAAATATGTATTTCCCACCTGAAAAGGGATAAGCATAGAAGGATGGCAAATATTTAGATCCATGTGTAAAATTAAGTCAAATATGTACTTCTCTGGAGTTTACTTCTCATCTGACAGCCTCAAATCTAAGCTCCACATTTGGAAAGCCAAGGCAGCTACTAAAGATAGCAGAGTTGAACTAGAATTTAGGAGAGCGATGTGATGGTGTGCACCTCTAATTCAGCACTCCGAGGCAGAGGTAGGTAGACCTTTATGAGTTCAAGACCAGTTTGATCTACATAGCAAGTTCAAAACCAGCCAGGGCTACATAGTGAGAACCTGTCTCAAAAGAAGAAAAAAATCATACAAGAGCCAACCTGAAATGGCTTCCATTAGCAAATGTGGTAACTTGAGAATCAAAAGGAATTAATGGGGACCGGAAAGATACACAGGCTGCTCTCCTAGATGACCAGGGTTCAATACCCAACATCTACATGGTGGATCACAGCTGTCTATAACTCCAGTTCCAGGAGGTTTTCTTCTAGCCTCCCTAAGCACCAGAAACACATGTGTGCACAGCCATACATGTCAGCGAAAACAACCATAAAATAAAAGGAAAATTTTTAAAGAATAATGGTGTGGTGCACTTCTAAAGGTATTATAACCCATAAGGTCACGTTGATTATCAAAAAAGTACTTAGAATTTTAAATGGTATTGCTCAACTTAGAATATACAATGGATGGGCAGAATAACAGCTTCCCAAGAATATCCACATCCTGACCCCTACCACCTCTGAATACATTATCCATGACACAGAAGAATTATGATGCCAGATGAACTTAAGATTGCTGATCATTTGGCCTACAGCAGGAAGAATATTCTGGAGCGCTATGATGTAATCACAGAGTCTTTACATGTGGAGGAGGGAAGCCAAAGAGTCCTAGTCAAGGAATGATGAGAAGATGCCACACTGAGGCTATCAAGATGAGACAGGGCCACAGCCTAATCAACACAGGAGCTCCTCAGAAGCTGGAAGAGTATAGGAGACAGTTCTCCCCAACGGTTCCCAGGACGCGGGCAGAATCGCCAACATTTGGACAGAGGCCCAGTGACAACTCCTTTGGACTTTGTCTCCCAGAGGTTAAAAAGCCAGTAGGCTCATGATCATCTGTTACAGCAAGAATAGAAAATCGATACACAAGGGAACCAACTGATTGTTAGCAGAACTAATAAGGCATGGGAAGGAGCATTTATTCATGGGGATGGCAAGAAACTGTGCTTCCTTTATCGAAAAATTCTAGATGATAAATGAAGAATGATGGAGTCTCACCATTTCTAAAGTCCTAATAAAATCACGAATTTAGCTAAGGACCATCAATCAAAGCATCTGAAAGTATCTGAAGGAAAGAAAGCTGATGGGAACTTCATATCAGACAGATCACAAGGACAGCACCTACACTGACCAAGGGGTCTTCCTGATGAAAAACAATAATATATAATACTACCAGTATTCTGTCAGAAATGTATCCTTAAGTTGACAGAGTCTCTGGGTCTAGTTAAATGTTACCAAAAAAAATATGAGGAAAAGAAACCGACTCAGTCAAACCAATCAAGGGAATGCCATCTGTCAAATTTAGAGCACTGGGGATTCTACCGAATAAGAACGGCATTCTTCAACAAGTAAAGAGAAGAAAAGTAGCCGGGCGGTGGTGGCGCA
>NC_022021.1:64672457-64690122 GCF_000317375.1 Microtus ochrogaster
ACGCCTTTAATCCCAGCACTCAGGAGGCAGAGGCAGGCGGATCTCTGTGAGTTTGAGGCCAGCCTGGTCTAGAAGAGGTAGTTCCAGGACAGGAACCAAAAAGCTACAGAGAAACCCTGTCTCGAAAAGAGAGAGCGAGAGAGAGAGAGAGAGAGAGAGGAAAAGCAGGGAAGAGGGGCTGAAGATATAGCCAAGTGGTCACTTTGGCCAGCCTGTTTGAAGGCCTAGGTCTGATCTCCAGTAATGAAAAAGTCTCTTATATGTCAAAAAAAGCCCTAAGATAAACACCAAGCAAATGTAGCACATGAACTCTGGACCATTCTTTGAACAAGCCTACTGCTAAAAATAGAAGCAGGAACTTTGTTGACTCCCAAGGGAGGCCTTACCTCCTCTGAGGAGTGGGTGGGAGGTGGGAGAGCCATGAAAAGGAGAGGGGAGGAACTGAGGCTACTATTAAAATTAAAAATATTCTAAATAAGAAAAAAATAGAAGCTAAGTATGGCGGCACACACCTTTAATCCAAGTACTAGAGAGGCAGAGCCAGAACAGCCTGGTCTACACAGAGTCCCAGGAGAGCCAGGATTACATTGAGAGATACCCTACCTCAAAAAGGGAGGGGTAAGAAAGAAAAGGAATACTGACTGGGATTACTTTTCATGCGTTTCAGTGTGGTAATTAAATTAATTTGTTGTTGTTGCTGCTGCTTTTCGAGACAGGGTTTCTCTGTAGCTTTGGAGCCTAGAAATTAATATTTTATTATAGAAAAAGAATACTTTTTTTAAATAGCTGGGAAAAAAATAAAATTTAAAAGTTAAACATTGTAATGCAGCGATTTTAATGTCTATAGATTTACTTACAAGGACAACCCTCATGTCCTGAACATGGTCATTTGCTTCTATCTTTTCAACTTGACCACTAGGTGATCTGGCTTTCCAGAGCAGACCAAAGATACACTTGGGGAAAGGTACGATGCCAACAGTAATTCGTCATCCAAGAACATGGAAAGTGGCCATGAAATCCATTCAAGGAAACAGAGCTGCTCGGTGACTAGAAATCAGTCCAGCAAGTCTTAAGAGGGAGAAGAAATGTTCCTGCTGTTCTTTCACCTTCGGAACTAAATGCCATTTTTAGCAGGGCATAACGCCATCTGGAATCAAAACTAAATGTCTAAGTCTTCCTGACAAATGTCCACATGCTTAGGGCTGGCCAGTGAGTGACCCTGTGCCTGGATGGTCCTTAGGAAGGTGCTAAAAGAGGGGTGACTCAGCCGAGAAGGTGACCCCTTGAGTCTCTTCTCCTCCCGGCCTGTACCTAGAACAGAAGCAAGTGAGACTTCTCCTATCAGAGAAGACCTGACAGGCCAAGGGAAGCCTTCACTATCATTCTGTAAGCGCTGAGAAGACAGCAGCGATTTTGAATAAAGACGTTGCTTTTTACTAAATCAAGGAACATTATTGTAGAATCAGTTAATAGACTTCATCCCAGTACCTTGAAGGAACAAAGGAAAGCTGCCAGGAGAAACAGTTACTACAAGAAAAAGGCTCCCAAATACAACCAGCTAATCTTTTCTCTTCCTATTATTTTTATCTCTTCTGTTAACAGTGGCAGTCTGGAAATTCTATAAGTGGGAAATAGGAAGAAAAAAAATGCTCATTTTGTTTTGTTTATGACCATCACTCACAAATACCAGGTCATGAAATTTCATGAGTTTTCTTGCATGTATCACCAAGGGCTTGAAGCACAATGAGAAGTAGATTTTTACCTGGCTTTCCGTGTGACTGACACCACAGTGCCCGATGAGTATGAAGTGCTCGCAAAAGGTCTTTCTTCCCAGGTAGACCCTTTCGGGGCCCCAAGTTGCTAAGGAAGGGACATGAGGCGCCAGTCACTGCCGTTTTCAGCAGGTGTGCCATGCTGCTTTGTGCTCCCAGCTTTCCCAGCCCCTGATTCCTTGAAGGTGAATTACTAAAAGGGGAGAAAAGAAAATGTTTATATGCCAAGAAGAAAGCTGCCTTGTCATTTGAGAAAAAAAAAAAATGTATAAGTTGTTCATCTAAAGGGTCTGCATTGGAATACATGTGTATGTCGCCATCGACAAAGAATTTGGTTGTCAAATCTTTTATTTGTAGACAACAATTCAAAAGTTGTTTCAAATTCAGCATTTAAAATTTGAAATCTATGTTCTACTTAAAATTGGGATTATAATCTCAGCATCAAATTTCAGGCCTGAGTCACAGAAGTGTGTGTGTGTGTGTGTGTGTGTGTGTGTGTGTGTGTGTGTGTGATGGAGAGTTTGTATATATGCACACCTAAAGAGCTAAGCCACACTACACCAAAGTTACATTGTAAGTCAACATATTTTCCCAAAAGTTACATATAATCAAACTTATATTTGAATTTCCCTTAAATTATCTAAAAAAAAACTGCCAGGCACTAATAATCATACAAAACACATCACCATCCTATCTACTGCAGTAAAATGCTTAACTCTGCCAGTGGAATTCCTGATCCATGCCTAAATGAACATGAGATTCATGTTTCCCACCCAAGAAAATAAATATGCACAGATAAGACTCAAAAGAAAAGAAAAAATCCACAATATCTTTACCACCTCAGGCTGTACCTACAGATGTACATGTAGCTGTGGATTCTTTTGAAAAGGGTTCTCAACAGTGGCCACTTTTTTGTTTCACAGGTTTCTTATAATAAAGTTTATTGAACCAAAACGTGGCCACTTATTTATTACCAATCCTAACAGCGCTAGCTGAAGTTTCTCTTGGTTGTATCTTCAGCCACCTTTGCCCTGTTTGGCAGATCCCAGGGCTGACACAGAAGGTATTCACCACGTGCCTCTCCATTTCCCTTTGCTTCGAGAATGAGAAGAAGCAGAGGGTCTAAAGTCTATCAGTCAAACCTGGCTAACATTACCCACTATGCTGATCCGTGTCATGGACTCTCATGGAGCCGAGCATCCAACCCAAGCCGGCTCTCGGCTCTATGTGCACTCTCCCACGCATCAGAGAAGTATTTAGCTTGTTTTACATTTCAGAGCTGTTACCACAACGTCCTAAATAAACGTCTTTAAAACACCGAGAGGGAACCCTGGTGACAGAAATTATCAGTCCCAAGGTTGCTTATTAAGTTAATGCCCTTTAGTTCAACAAATGTGGCCCAAGGACAGACTCTCAGAGGCCCTTTCTCCCTTTCTCTTCCTGTGTCATCCCATCTCCCTGCAACCACTGCTCTTGGTGTGTTGGCAAAACTTCCCCAGACTTCATCAGCAAATCAATGAAACTAGCCCTGCATTGCCAAGTCTGCCACTTCCTGATTCTTTAACCTGAACTAGGAGACTCAGTCCACTAACCAATAAAAGTGGTAGAAAATGGCAGTTTCCTAAGGTCCTTTTAACTCTAGAAAAGCCATGATTATCTTGCCTACTTGGAAAATAATAATTTGGTATTGAACAGATTCCTAATGGGAGACCTTTTTTGGTGGGGGGGAGGGTTTCAAGACAGGGTTTCTCTGTGTAATAATAGCCCTAGCTGTTCTAGAACTAGCTCTAGAAGCCAGGATAGCCTCGAACTCCCAGAGATCCACCTGTCTCTGCCTCCCGAGTCCTGAGATTAAAGGTGTGTGCCACCATTACCTGGCCAGGAACCCAATCTCTGAGGGGGAAAAAAACACTTTATTCAGGTCTTAAACATTTAAAGCAATGATCAGGAGGTTGTCTATTGGCAAGAAAAGTCCACTACACTTGCCCTAATTAAAATACAGACAGTTCTGAAAGCGATTCAGAAAATATCTGAACCATCTTAGCATTGGCTAGGCCACGTTTACTCCAAAAGAGTCATATCTTCCCCTTTTCTTCACTTCAAAATTCTTGATTACCTGATCTTCCATGTATGTCTCACGCCTTGACTCAATATTGGCATAATTTTGCAACTCAAAGTTTAGGATAATAAAATACCTGCTTTCCTAAGGCATTCATGAAGCTTCCTAACGGAGGAAAACTGCCTCCCCAGTAGATGTGGGGGGAGGGTGTGTGTGTGCGTGTTTGTGTGTGTGCATGTGTGTGTATGTGTGCATGTGTGCGTGTGTTTGCGTGCATGCATGTGTGTGTATGCGCGTGCATGTGTATGTGTGCATGCGTGCATGTATTTGCTTGCGTGCATGTGTGCGTACATGTGTGCGTGTGTGTTTGTGTGCATGCATGTGTATGTGTATGTGAGTGCATGTGTGAGTGTGTGTGTTTGCGTGCGTGCGTGTGTGTGTGTGTGTGCGGGCGCCTGCGTGGTGCCGAGGACAGAACCCAGGACCTCACACTCTTTATGAAGGTACGCCTCCGCTGAGCTACATCCTCAGCCTTCACCAAACAAATGTTAAAACCCTCTAGAGGAAAAAAAAAAAAAAAAAAACCCTCTA
The DNA here is from genome assembly GCF_000317375.1 of Microtus ochrogaster. Classification (NCBI taxonomy): domain Eukaryota; kingdom Metazoa; phylum Chordata; class Mammalia; order Rodentia; family Cricetidae; genus Microtus; species Microtus ochrogaster. The sequence continues at coordinate 64,676,880 of NC_022021.1, forward strand.
GAGTCTAGGGCAAGCACCTGACCTAGCAAAAGAAGACAGCATCAAGAGCACAAATATGAACTCTGGGTTGGAAGCCCCTTCTGCAATTTATTAGAGGTGTGACCTTCTCGAATCACCCAGTTTCTCTCTACCTGATGTCCTCATTTTAAGTTCAGAACAATAGTAAAAACCTACCTCATAGAGTTGTGAGGATTAAAGCAAAATGCCCTGATCATATGGTCGTGGAGAGGACTTAAAGAACCCAAGATCCTGATTGGCTGTTCTTCTCACTGTTATACTCCTTGGCCCAGTGCCTTGCACTAAACAGAGTAAGTCAACTAATATTTTTGACTGAGCACTTAAGTAACTAGGGCTGAGTATCCTGGAGCCATTTTGCAACAGATTTCTGAAACAAAAGTTTCAGAACTTTTCCTTTGAAAAGAAAATTGTGTAGACTTGTAAAAAACTGATCCTATAAGCGAAGACAAGCTACTTGCTGATACTAGAATAATTCTAAACTGTCCTTTCAATAAATAAAAAAGAAAGAAAATGGGTGGAACGGGGGTGGTGGCACATAGTTGTAAATGCCATCACTGGGGAAGCTAAGGCAGAAGGATCAACTCCAGTTCAAAGCCAGCCTTGGGCTAGACATAGAGTTTTAAGCCAATCAAACCTACAGACTGAGATCGTCCTCGTCTCACATTTAAAAAATATATTAAGAATACTAAGCTAAGAATGAAAAAATAACTGAAATTGGCCCAAACAATGGGGTGCAGTGGGCACATAGGCCCCATCCTGTAGCCAGTTTCCTAATGACTGCACACCACCGCAGGACAAATAAAGGACACCTGCAAGCATAAACAAAGTCATGCTTTTAAAAGCTAGGCATACCAACAAGGACACAATACCCTACCCTGGCAGGCAGCATGACCTCGCCCAAAGCCACTGGTGCCATAGCCCCTGTCACAGGTGCTGCCCCTCCCTCAGCAACCAAACTGCCACCCGCTGGCACGTGCAACTGGCCGGCTATTTATAGCCTCCTGTGGAAGCCCATTGGCTCTGGCTACACAGTAGTCATTGTGCCTCTCAAGTTTGAACCAGCTCTGCCCAGGCCTGCACCCTCCACCCCACTGCCTCTCCTCAGTCTTGGAGAAACCGGCACCCACTACCACCTTTAAGCCCTGAACTACAATCACACCTTTTCCTCTGTACACCCTGCGTGAACACTCTCGAGGTTCAAATACAACTTAGGGGAGTCCAGCTGCCATTCTTCTAAGTCCGCCACCCATCGAAAGTCCTCTATGACCTCTCTTCCGAACCCTCTTAGGGCCAAAACAAACATATACAACTTTTGCAGATCTTGCCTCCACCCCCACCTCAGGCTTCAAGATCTGCACCTGCACAGCTGTCACTTTGTTCCTTGTCCTCCACCGGGACTCTGTTCCTACATCCACCTTCCCATTGCCTTTCACGCCACTCTAACCGAATACGTGAACATAAAAGGGCCCCCCAGGCACGGTATTCTCCGCTTGTCTCCTGCAGGAGCCTTTGCACCTCATTTGCTAGACACTGCCGACCCCGCCCCACTTCTGCTCACTGACAGGTCCCCCTCGCCGCAGGACCTTGGGGTTAGCGCTGGCTTCCCGCCTTCTCCTGCAGCCCCCAGGAGCCGCGGGGCCGGTTGGCTCACCCGGGCTGGCAAGCGGGACAGCGGCGACCCTGGGCTGCTAGCAAACGCCAGGCCGCCGCGCTGGCAGACCCGGGCTCAGCCCGCGGCGCTGCGCCTCCAACCCGGAAGAACAGCCCCAACCCTGAGGCTGCAGCGACGACCACGTGACATGGCACTGCCCCCACCAGGACCCGTGCCCCCTTTCCGCACCCCCTCTCCACCTCCCACTGCCTCCCGCCAAGCCCTCTTCGCCTGATCGCCCTCCCGCTCCGCAAAGGAGACAGAGACTCCACCAAATGCACCCTTAGAGCGCAGCAGCCGGTAAGGGTCCTTCCTCTCCGGGTGACCGCTGACGCCCCTTTGTCTCAACCGGGGCCCCCGGCCCGCAGCTCCGCCTCCTTGCTCTTGCTCAGTCGATCTCTGTCAATCAAACCTGGTGCCAAGCACTGCAATTCAAGTTTTTAGGAATTCTTTCCTCTTCTTCCCCTGGAGACTAAGTTACAAACTGTGATTTCCTCACCCGGGTCCCAGCAGAACAAATAAGCGGATCCTATAACTTCTCTCTTGGTCCCGGACTTTCGGGTAGCTCTCTAGGAAAAAAAAAAAAAAAAAAAAATCCGAACTTCTGTAACTGGAGGGACTTAAGAGGGAGGTAGCGGAGGGCGGGAATGGGGGCGTTGTTTTTCCATTCTGGACGGGAGGTGGGGTTAAATTCCTCACAAGCGAAGTCAAGGCCTGAAAATGAACACACATGTTCGTATTTGGCTTGCAGTAGTGAAGCCAGCCAAAAGGAAACCCTGTGTTACTTGTTAACATAGGTAGCGACTGGAGTGTACCCGTAGTTGACTCTCTCCACGTTCCTAATTAAGAAAATTCAAAATATAATGACCTAGTCAGTAGTTAGTGATTAGGTTCTGTTACTTGTTCTGCAGGTGCATTCCTATTAAACTTATTCAACGCTGAATCGACAGGAAATGTCAGTCTGTGTGGTGTTTTGTTTTGTTTTTTAATTTAACGGAAATATTTAACAGGCAGAAGAAACAGGTATTTGGTATCTTTAAAAAAATATATATATAACTGAGCCGGGCGGTGGTGGCGCACGCCTTTAATCCCAGCACTCGGGAGGCAGAGGCAGGCGGATCTCTGTGAGTTCAAGACCAGCCTGGTCTACAAGAGCTAGTTCCAGGACAGGCTCCAAAACCACAGAGAAACCCTGTCTCGAAAAACCAAAAAAAAAAAAAAAAAAAAAAAAAAAACCCAGAGACTGTCTTGTATGTATGTATACAGTACAAAAGGGTCATTGAGCTAATGGAGTCCCCACTGCAATCCAAAGTCAGCTTGTCCAGTGATGGCAGAACTAGAAGGCAGGAGAGGACTCAACCCTGTGTTTTAAAATAATAATCATAAGTCATTGGGTGGAGATACTTCGGGTACAATGAGGCAAGAGCACAAAACTTTAAAACTCTTTTATACTGGGAGACTGTAGCCAAGCGGTAGGGTGTTCACATGCAAGGCTGTGCTACAACCAGCAAGTCTAGCCTTGAAAGGCTTCTGCCTTCATGCCCCCGTTTATGTTTTTTTCTTAAATGCTCTCTTTCTTAGTGTTTCCTTTTCCCCCATACTCCTTTCCATCATTTTGAGTAACACTCCCCTGCCTGTTCCTTCCTCCATCCCCCTATCTCGCTCTTGGCACTGTTTCACAAGCAGTATTCCCCACCTTCGTTTGACAAAACCTTCTATCATCCCTCCTCCGTATGGCAGCTCCCCACCCCACTGGCCCTTTTCTGCTTTCCTGGCTCCGTGAGGTTCTCCAAGTTAAATACCTGAAACTAAAGACTTGAGGCTCTAGGATCTGCATATGAGAGAAAACACATCATTTGCTTTTCTGGGCCCGGGTTACCTTGCTCAGTGCAGTATTTTCAATTTCACCTATTTCACTGCAAATTCTATGATTTCATTTTCCTTAACAGCTGAATAAAATGACACTCTGGGCATGTACCACATTTTCATTATCTATTCATCAGTTGATGAACATGGAGGCTGATTCCACTTCCCGGCTATTGTGTATAGTGCAACAATGAACATGGGCATACAAGTGTCCCTGGTGTCCCTGTAGTAGGATATAGATTCCTTAGACAGATTCTATTGCTGTGAACAGTCACCATGGCATTATAAGAGAAAGCGTGTAATTGGGGCTTGCTTACAGTTTCAGAGAGTTAATCCATGATCATCATGGCAGGGAGCATGGCGGCAGACAGGCAGAAGTTGCTGAGAGTTCTACATGCAGATCAGCAGACAGCAGGAAGAGTCAGACACTGGACCTGGTTTGAGTCTTTGAACCTCCCAAAGCTGAGAAGATGTGCTATTAAACATTGATCTCTAAGGCCAGTCTGGGATGCATGAGATCCTGTCTGGAAACAAAAAAAAAATAATAATTTGTTTAAATAAATAAATACTGACTGAACTCCAATGATGACTTGTTATCAAGACCTGAATTCTAGTTAAAGCCAGACCAGAAAATAGCTAGTTTAATATATTTTCATCACAGTTATTATGTTTTATCAGCAGTTTGATTTCAAGTTTCCTTTTTATGAATATAACGGTTAAACTGAGTAGCCATGGTTCACACCTACAAACCCAGGCACTTGGGAGGCTGAGGCAAGAGGATTGCCCAAAGTTAGCTTGGGCTACATAGTAAGTACTTAGTCTGCCAGCAAGACTTGTCCAAAAAAAAAAAAAAAAGGCAGTGATTATTTTTCTTGGCTAATTGAAAGGCTCCATGAGATAAGATTCTTAGTTGGTGATATCTAACAATCACACACTTGACAGTTTTAAAAAGAACCATCATTGGGGCTGGGAATGTGGTTCAAAGATAAAGCACTTGCCAAAAGAGGCAATATGTTGAGATTAACTCAATTTTAGGAAACCAATCAAGAGTGATCACTCTCCTGAAATAACTATATTAATGAGGTAAGTGAATCAATGCTAAAAATCAATATTAATTGGAAGGAAATTGACACCAAACAGCCAACACAATGCCAACTGACAGTTTGATCTATTTAAGTAAAAGCAGTTGCATTGGGAATCACTGTGAGCATCCACAAACCTAACTTTTGCTGGTTATTGTGGCGTCAGCTCCTGGGGAGTCTGAGACAAGGAAATACGGAGAGCCTAAGAGTTGGAGACCAGCCAGAACAACATATCATGGTTGGGCCTCTTAAAATAAAAAACTAGTTTAGCTTAGCATACTTGTGTATGCTAATTATAAAAATCTTTGCCAGGTAGTAATGGCACACATCTTTAATCCCAGCACTCGGAAGGCCGCTACATTGTCCCCATCATGACTTCTGAGGAGACAACCAATTAAAGTGACTTATGGCATTAACTCAGCCATTTTCAAATAGTTTGTAGGAATAACTACTTTAAGGTTTAAGCGTCAGAAACCTGAAAAATTAGGTATAGAGACATACTGATTGTTAAGAGTGCTATGTTTCCTAATTTCTATAGTGTATAAGAATAAAAGCACATGCCTTTGTTGTGATTTGAAGATGAAGCACCACTCCTTAAAAGGCTTATGCGTGTTGCAGGCCTGCTCCTCAGACAGGTGCTGTATTGAAAGGCATGGGTCATTACTGAATGAGTTGCTAAGAGGCAAGGCCTGCTGGGAGGAGGTGGCTGATTTGGAGGCATGTCCTTGAAGGCTATGGCTTGTCCCTGGGACCTTTGTGTCTTTCTCTTTGCTTTGCAAGGGCTATGAGATACGAAGCCCTGCTCTTAAAGATTGTTTCTGCTACATCATGGTGCAGAAACAACAGAGTTACAGCTTGAGACCTCTAGAACTGTAATCCAAAATAAATCTGTCCTCCTTTGATGTACTCATGTATCTTTGACAGTAATGAAAATCTGGTCAACTTAGGCATGCCATAGGACAGAAAAATAACAACTATATGATGCTTAAAAGTTTACAAAACAATGTGACATGCATTATCATTTTAGTGACTTTTCTTTTGCTAGAAGAGACACCATGACCAAGGCAACTTATAAAAGACTTTATTTTGTGGCTTACTGTTTTATAGGGTTGAGTCCATGACCATCATGGCTGGGAGCACGGCAGCTGGGAGCACGGCAGCTGGGAGCACGGCGGCAGGCAGACAGGAAGGCATGATGCCAGAGCAGTAGCTGAGAACTTAAAACCTTACCCTCAAGTAGGAGGCAGAGAGAGCACACTGGGAATGGCTGGGCCTTTGAAACATCAAAGCCCATTCCTAGGGACACACTTCCTCCAACAAGACCACACCTCCTAATCCTTCCCAAGCATTCCCACCAACTAGGAAGCATTCAAAATATATGAGCCTATGGGGGCCGTTCTCATTCAACCCACCACAATTACCTTATTTGATTATTTCAGTGACTATAAAATGGGTACTGCTATTTCTACTTTAAGGTAAAGAAATGTTGACCTGATGCATCTAAAACCAGATGAGACTTGAATGAAGGTCTTTAGTTCCAAAATTAATGATTCCTGGTGGGCAAGTCTATCTCCAGGAGGGTGTTAAGGTTTGAATAAGAAATGGTTCTCATAAGCTAATGTATTTGAGCACTTGCTGGGGCTGTTTGGGAAGGTTCTAGGATCTTTAGGAGACATAGGCTTGCTGGAAGAGGTACTTCACTGGAGGAGGGTAGCTCTCACCCCCACTTCCAGCTCTCACTGTTTTCTATATGCAAACAAGCTGTGATCACCAGCTTGCAGCTTCTTCTGCCTTGCCACCCCCACTATTGTGGACTCTGAGCTGGAAGCCAAAATAAACTCCTCTGTTACTTCTGGTCCTGGTATTTTTTTTTTTTTTTTTTTTTTTTTTTTTTTTTTTTTTTTTTTTTTTTTTGGTTTTTTGAGACAGGGTTTCTCTGTGGCTTTGGAGCCTGTCCTGGAACTAGCTCTGTAGACCAGGCTGGTCTCGAACTCACAGAGATCCACCTGCCTCTGCCTCCCGAGTGCTGGGATTACAGGCGTGCGCCACCACCGCCCGGCCTGGTCCTGGTATTTTATCACAGCAACACAAAAGAAACTAACATCGAGAGCATGGTGGGGCTAAGATGACTGCCCTGTGTGACTGACAGTGCTAAGAGACACGTGGAGAACAGAAGTGCCTTCAGAGAAAGAGAAACAGAGGCAGACCAAGAATGGCCCCAGTAATGGCCCATGAAGAGATGCTCTCAGGTCCTCTTTCTCATTCATTTGCCTGGACTGTAAGTATCAACCCATCATTTTATATGAAATGAAACTTTCTCACAGGAGACTTTATAAGCCGCTCAAGGTTCAGGTGGGTGTCTTCCCATGAATCCAAATTTTGCTATTATTTTCATGTTTCTAACTCTTTATCTTATCTCAATCCAACTGCTAAAGCAAAATAACAGCTGGGCGGTTTATAAGCAACGGAAATTAATGTCTCACAGCTGTGCAGGCTGAGAGGTCCAAGGTCAAGGCACAGGTAGATTTGTTTGGTGCCTGATGAGGGACATGTGTTTCCTCAGAGAGAGCTGCAATCTCGCATGGCAGGAGCAAAAAGTCTCTTTTTGTCTCTTTTATAAGGGCGTCAATCCCATTCATGAGCCCTTCTGACGTAATCACCTCCCCTAAGTACCATTCTTTAACACTATCCCCCTGAGGGTTAATATTTCAATACAAGTAGGTAGTATCTGTATAAATCCTTAGCATCTAATCTCAGCTTGGCCTCTGCAACAGCCAGGTCTCTTATAAGCACTTCCTTTCCTTCCTCAGAGCGGCTTTTCCGACCTCAGTCCCCACTGCGAACATTACCGGCTTCATTTATCATCGCTCCGTTCATGTTCATCCATGCATCCCTTTGTACCTGGCCTCTACGACTTCCACTGTCCTGTACCTGTAGCTCGTCTCAACTCTACAGCTAAACCCAACCCTGCGAGCCCGCATCCTCTGCTGCTCAGTACCTCCAGCAGCTCTCCAGCTGGGTTTATGAACATCCAAACCTTGCAGGGACTCTCTGAATCCCTCTCAGCTCTCTGCCTCCTCCAACAAAGGCCACTGACCTCCTCCAACATGGCTGTGGCCAACGGCCAGCCATTGAGAGAAATCAAGAATGTTTTGCAAATTGCAGTCAACAAAAGCAATGTAGCATGCGGATTTATTGTTATTTAATAAATGTTACTGTGGTAAGATTTAAACATGTCTGTCATTGTTTCTGACATAGTGCAGGAGGGGCATAAACATTCACTCTGCCCTGCATTATCATTGCCTATCTGTCTGATTTCTGCACTTACCCATAAGTTCCTCTTACTCATTGACAGGCTATCCACACCTAAAAGAATGTCTGCCTTCCTTATGTAGTCAGCAAATGCTTCTTAAAACTAAGAAAACATGTGAGTGGGGCTGGAGAGATGGCTCAGAGGTTAAGAGCATTGCCTGCTCTACCAAAGGTCCTGAGTTCAATTCCCAGCAACCACATGGTGGCTCACAACCATCTGTAATGGGGTCTGGTGCCCTCTTCTGGCCTGCAGGCATACACGCAGACAGAATATTGCATACATAATAAATAAATAAATAAATATTTTTTAAAAAAAGAAAACATGTGAGCATATTATAGTAGTTAAGATAGAAGGAAGAGGGGCTAGATTTACGTCTCAGCAGTTAAGAGCACTGGCTGCTCTTTTCAAAGGACCAGAGCTCAATTCCCAGCAACCACATGGAGGCTCCGAGTCTGTTACTTCCTCCAGTTCCTGAAGTCCCAACCTAGCTTAGGGCCTCTGCCAGCACTGGCATGCAAGTGGTACCCATACACATTTAAAAAAAAATTTAAATAGAATACACTGACCACATGTCAATGAAAACTTAAGTGAGTAGACTGGGCTAGAGATATATGCAAACAGAATACCCCAGGAGCAAAGGACCTCATGTTGATATTTATGTATTAAACATTAATACTCCACTTCCTTTGATGCAAAACTTGGATGCTGTTCATCATCTGATTAATGAGTAGTCCCAGCTATTACATTACCTCCTGCTGGCCAGCAAGCACTAAGTTCAATTAGCTGACCTGTGTAATTAGAATATTGAATATTGTAATTATTCATTCAGAATGTCCTCTAAAATTTTCTGCTCTTATAGTTCAGGCTCTTGATGAGGGCAGCCTTGTTAACCAATAATTTTTAAGAGATGGGTCTTGGGTAAGACTGGCTTCGCTGGGACCCAAGTAAAAGTGTGCACCTGCGTGTGCGTGCTCTCTGCGCCGTTTCCTCCGGGGACATTGCTGTGCTTGGATCTTTCATTTTCTGTTTTGTGACTTTTTCCCCTTATAATAAATAAAATATAATTGTTTTATCCTTAGCTAGCCTGGTTATTTCAATACGTGGTGCCCAACCATTGGATATTGGATTCCTGGTCCTGAGTGCGCATCTGGCTCGGCATGTGTCCTCCCTCAGCCCGTCACAGCCGCGGCCTGTGCGCAGAGCTCAGGCCACTTGGATATATAATTCTCGCACAACGGTCTTTCTTGCTACAGATTGGCCGCGGTTCTTTATATTTTCACATTGCACGCCTCAGAGCACCTTCAAGTCCCAGTGCGTTCTCCCTGGTGCCTGTGCCGCACCGCCATGCACCAAGGAAACTCACACAGGACACAGGCGTTTCCAGGTGCCTCTGTTATCTTGTTATTCCTGTGCTTGTGCGGCTAATGACCAACCAGGTCCCACCGCGGAGCACACAGTGTGTGATTTATATTAAATAACTCTTTTTAATCTGAGCATATCTTTTAGCATTTAACTCTAAAATCAGATTCAGTCCAGCCACATGGCTCCAACTACACCGCGACACCTACTGGCAGGTATCAATTATTGCACCTACTTCAGCTAACTGAACCACACAGGTAAGAAGATTTCATATAATTTAAAGGGGCAAGATTATGGGCAATTTAACCTTTCAAAGTTTCAATAGCCTCTTTACTTACACTATGTATGAGATTTTCAAGACTTATATGATTTCCCTCCTACATCACTATCTTTAATTCTGGGGATTAATCTTGTCCTCAATATTTTTTTCCTTAAAAATACGGTTTGATAATAGGGCCAAAAATGAGACACCTTTAAAAATGGTACAGTCTTTACAGACTGAGACCAATCGGCTAAAAGGAGAGGTCAGAACTCTGCAGAAGGGTACAAACAATTTACTGAACAAAACTCAGTCAACTGAGGTACTTTTAGAAATGATACAGTCTTTACAGGTTGATACCGATCTTCTGAAAGGACAATTTGAAAATCTGAAGAAGGTTACAATCAATTTAACTAACAAAACTCAGTCAAATGAGGTACTTTTAGAAATGGTACAGACTGATAGTAATTTACTAAAAGGAAAATTCACCACTCTGGAGAAGGAAAGAGCCAATTTGACACATAAAACCCAGAGGGTGCTGACAAATTACCTGAGAGAATTCGCCCTGTTGAGTGTATTAATTGGACTCTGTAGAAGAGGTATGACAGATTGACTGATAGAATGTCTCTCTAGGAAGATAATAAGCACGCTATAAAGACTATGTCCAGGGATGAGACATTATCTCTACTGGACAGACTTCACACCTTGGAATCCTCAATGAGGGCATTAGAACAGAGCACTGGACAGGAGATCCAGACTTTACAAAAGGCAGTGGTAAATACATTTTAAAAGATTGAGGAACTTATCGAATTTGATAACCAGGAACAAAAGGTACAAAGACAAAATTTAGCTTCATTAGTACATAAAAATCTCCAGGATAGCTTCCCCAGAGTTCTGCCTGCCTTTCTGGTGATAACATCAGAAAGAGTATCTGGTGCTAAACACCCTAAGGTAGACTGGTTTTTTGGGTACCAGCTGCTAAAATGGTGTACCTTCTCATGATGTTCTGGCCAGAACTCCAAATAAGAACTTTAGAAAAAAAAAAAACCCTATCAACTGCTCGGAAATCGTTTGCAACTATACTAGAAAGTACTTTTAAAACTTAACTATCTCTTTACTTTTGCAGGATCCCATAAAAAAAAAAAATATCGCCCCCATAACAGTAGAAAGCAATTCTAGAGGACAATGTCCCCTCTCCCAAAAAAGTTTGACCTCAGGGTTGGGAACACCCTTTAGGGGTTGTTGATTGTTACTTGTATCTGGTAGAGGGTTGGAGTGGAAACTATATCTGTTAAAACAAAAGCAAAAACAAAAATTAAAACTAAAACAAAAAAAGGATAATAATAGTGGGTAATAGAGTGAATATTTGTGAGCTATTATTGGATAATTTCCATTGGTATAGTTTTTGTATATTGATACAAGTTCAAATTATATTTGTTATTTCTGTTTACAATATTTGTGCATCTATACAAAGTTATTCTGTCAGATTGTATACATGCATGTTTCTACCTATGTTTAGGACATTTTGTATATTGATACAACCTATAGGATATATTTTCCTATTGTATTATATATTATTCTTACCTCTAAACAAGATACTGATACATTGTTTACATTTTGAGGTCATTGTCCTCATTTGCTGCTCATTTGTTTACAGATTATTTAGTATTCTAACATGAAGTCTTAGTCTTTAATTTATACAAGTATTGAGTCAATAGTTGTTCATGTTTGTTATATATACATTCAGATTAATTAGGTTCTTCAGATACATAGAGATTGTATTTTGTCTACATAGGTAATCTTCAGTTGTTTCAAGGATCTGTAGAACACGGCATTGAAAGAACTTAGGGTTCTGTTGACATGAGACATGATTGCTCCTGACAGCACCAATCATTTCATTTCCCAAGAGAATGTTGAGCACCAAAGACACTCCACTCGGAGTTTGTTTTCTTCTTGGCACATTTGGCCTTTGGGCAAGGAACTGCCCAGGCCTCAACCACTGACAAAGTACATGGTATCCGGAAATGGATACATAGGACACAAGGAAACAGACTGTCAAACCTTGCCAAGACAGTGCAAGACGGTTCTAAAAAAATTTCCTGCCTCTGAAAATGTTCAGTCAGTTATGCTAGGCCTTAGCCGAAGTTGGTTGCTACAGTGTTGCAGATGAGACTTTGGGTGACTGCTCAGGTAGCCAATTGTCTCCCGTCATATATTGCTCGCTTTGGAAGCTGCTTGTTTACACTTCCTGCCTGCTCAAGTGATATTATCTCCCTTCTCAGGCCTTCGAGGGGGTTGAAAATTAGATAATCAAAGCTACATTCCTCTTATGATTTAGCCAAACTTATTTCTGATACAAGATTTAGACTCTTTGGAATAGAACATTTATTAACACACTTGTCATGTGTTCCTTGCTTAATATTGTTCATGTTGTTTATAATTTTATACTTAATATCTGTTCCTATTGTATATAGTTTTGTATTGCGTTTGGATCGATCTTGTTTAGACAAAAGGGGTAGACGATGGGGAAGGCCTTGTTAACCAATAATCTTTAAGAGGTGGGTCTTAGTTAAGGCGTGGCTTCGCTGGGACCAAGGTAAAAGATGTGCACCTCCACGTGCGCGCTCTCTCTGTGGGACATTACTGAGTTTGTATCTCTCATTTCCCGTTTCGTGAGTTTTCCCCCTTATAACAAATAAAATATAATTGTTTTATCCTTCGCTAACCTTGTTATTCCAACAGGCTCTGTCTACCTCTTTATTTCCAGGTCCCTTATTTCTGATTTTTGGTCCCCACTTTTTCTTCGATCACCCGCCTTTGTTTCTTAGCCCTTCTCAGCCTAACCTCAACCATGATCAGTCCGCAGCTCCTTCCACCTTAGCGGCCTAATGCAGCTGCGTCCTATCCCCACTAATGGGCTTTTCAGTTCATCAGGCAGTCAGGGGATGACTTGGAGAGTTCTCTCTTTAACTCTGTAGCACCCAGTCTCGGCTTGGTGTCAGCAGGAGCCAGCAGGTCTCCTATAGGCATGTCCCTTCCCAAGCAGCCTCCTCTCCCAGAGCAGCTGTTACAGCCATTTCCTCTTTCCTCCAGCGCCCTGTTTACTATGCTCAATCTCAGCAAATGTTTCCTCCTTTTTACTGAGGATAAGGAGGCCATTCCCGCACCACGCAGGTCTGTGTCTTAGTGTTCACTTCCCGTCCCTTCTGATTATGCTTGTTGCCTGGTCTCTGGAGACCTGTCACCTCCTTCTAATCTTTCACTTCTTCGATGCTGACCCTTTTCCCTTGTGGGTTCCTTTGCTTCATTTGTCTTTAGCTGGCATACTCATGTCTGTGTTTCGTTTTCTTAATTGTATCCTTTCCTCTGATTTAATTAAGATTTTAAAAACCTGTCTACGTTCACTATATTTCCTAATACTAAAAATTACTTGCCACCAAATTACTCACAAACCTATATTATTCTGACTGCTATTAGAATATCATTGAATTGTATATGAACAGATGAAGGCACAGCTTTAATACTTTATTAAACAAGCATTTTTTTAAATCCTATCTTTCACAAAACTTGTTTTCAGGACAGGAAATATCATATAAAATTCCAGTCTAATCCAAATATCTTGGAAACATGCTGGTGCCTCCTTGGTTAGCCCACACTGTGTGGTAACGTTTAATCTCGATGGTAAAGTCACATGA
>NC_022021.1:64691649-64692198 GCF_000317375.1 Microtus ochrogaster
GGTTGCACAAGATTGCATTCCCACCAGCAATGGATGAGTGTACCCCTTCCTCCACAGCCTCTCCAGCAAAGGCCATATTTTTATATATAGAATGGAATATAGTACCTATTTTATAGGGTTGTTTTGAAGACTGAGATCTAATCCATGCAAAGTATTTACTTGAAACATAAGCACTCTATAAGCAAATAAATATTAGCCATAATTATTGCTTTTAAGTTAATCATAGAAAAATTGCATGTGCATCAGATTCTCAAAGGCAGTTGCTTATTCCATCACTTAATGATGCCAGGTAAGAGACCTCCAGTGTAGGTACTGGAGTGCTCGATCCCAGGCAAGGGGCATAGTCATAGATCATCCAATTATTCACCATCTCCGCAACAACTGGCATTCTTTCACCTTCTGATTTATGTTAGCGTCTCTTGATTCCAGTTCCATGTAAATAAAGAAAACAAAATCTTCTCCTTCTAGAAGCTGTTAAGTTTTGTAGGGTTAAGCCAGCCCCTTTAGGGGGCGGGTTTGCCTCGGGCGAATGTATACTGATAAATCGGG
>NC_022021.1:64693243-64694687 GCF_000317375.1 Microtus ochrogaster
TATATTTATCATTTGTTATTATTGTTTATAGTTGTATTTGGTTTAGTTCTGTCTTATTTAGACAAAAGGGGGAGATGTAGGGTTAAGCCAGCCCCTTTAGGGGGTGGGTTTCCCTCGGGCGAATGTATACTGATAAATCGGGTGCGCAGGAGGCTGCTCGGCCCTTTTTCCTGCTTCCTGTGCTACGCGGGAACCTCAGTTCTGTAAGTTTATTTAACCATTAAAGCTGTATATATTCTTTACTATCTGCCCAATTTATTTATGCAGATACAAAATTTGACGTCTCTTTTCTTTTCCTCCTTTACACACTTGTCATGCAATCTCCTTTGTTCTTGTGACTCTAGCCATCAATTCCTTCACCCACACAACAGTCCTCGGGGCTCTAACACTGAACAAGTCTGTGTGGGCACTTCAGGTGTCAAAGAGAAACGTCCAAATGGAATAAAAGTTCGCATATCCCTGAACCTGCACCCTGCTGGTATTCCAGATTTGCCTGGGGCACCAATCCAGAATTCTGGAAGTTATGCTCATCTGTGACCTCACGCTAATGCACAATACATGATCTGGCAATTCCTCATTAAGAATCCATCACATTTGGCCTTTTCTCCCCCCGGTAAACGCTGCTACCTTGGTAGCCACCATATTGTTCTATATGAATTTCCATAAGCCCCCAAATAGGTCTCCTAGCTTCAGCTCATAAGTTTTACACCTACCAATCTCGTACTCTTACATATAATTAGAGCATGATTAGCTCCTGGAACTGCATCTAGTGCAAAGCAGCCATGCAGCAATATTTGTTGAGTGAATGAACAAGTGAATAAATAAAATTTTAATCTTATGGAATTTACCATACAGATAAGAAATCAACATTAAACAAGTATCAGCAGATTCGGGAGAGATCTTGGGCAGCGTTCTTGGCCCACGGAGTCGCTTCCCAGATCCAGAGGTCTCTAGAGCTAACTCACTGAAGTTACATTTCACAGAAGGCCCAAGAGACCCGGAGAGGCAGATAATTTACACAGATGAGACCCATGAGAACAGACAGATCAGCTAATTCTTCTTCTCTTCCTTAATGATGCCCCCATTTACTGATAATGGCATTTAAGTCATTGTGGTGGTTTGTGTAGAGAAGAGCAAATTGAATTAGCTAGAAGTGATGGAGTAAGATAAAGCAAGGTTTATTGCGTTAGTAAAACTTTCTACCACAGTAACAAATTACCCAAGAAACAATTTAAATGAGGAAATATTTTGGCTCAGTTTCTGAATTATCAGAGTTCATAACTGGCTGGTTTCATTGCTTTAAGATCAACAGCAAGTAGGAAATATGGGAGAAGGATGGCAGAGAAAAGCTAGTTCGTTTATGGCAACCTGCTATAGAATAATGTTCTTGTACACTGTAAAGATTTGTCACTCATACTGGTTTAATAAAACGCTGATTGTCCAG
>NC_022021.1:64694912-64731881 GCF_000317375.1 Microtus ochrogaster
AAGTCATGTGGCTAAACATAGACAAGAATTATGGGTTAATTTAAGTTGTAAGAGCTAGTTAATAATAAGCCTGAGCTAATAAACCAAACAGTTTATAATTAATATAAGCCTCTATATGTTTCTTTGAGACTGAACAGTTGCAGGACTCGGTGGGACAGAAACTTTTGTCTACAGCAACAAGGAAGCAAAAAGGGGGTACAAGAGGAGGAAGGGCAAGATGAGAGCCCCCAGAGACTTATCCCTAAATGACCCAATTCCTCTAAGCCTCGTCTTCTAAGAATTCCACTATCTCCCAAAATAGTTCCCTCCAGCTGGGGACCACGGCTTCATAATGGTGTGTTTGTGGGGGTGGGGGGGGTAATATTATATATTAAAATCATGAGATTGCATTTCTGTTCCCACCCAAAAAGCTTATTTCCATATCAATGCAAAATGCTTTAAATTCATTTCCAAGAATCCCCAAAGTCTCATCAGTTTCAAAACTGCTCAAAAATCCAAATGTAAAGTCTCCTCTGAGACTCAAAACGAATTCTTAGCTGAATCTCCTTGTGAAATAAAGATCACATTAATCCAGTATCAAATGGCACAGAGTAAATACTCCCATTCAAAAAAGAATAGAGCTGGAGAATAGAAAACGGGACCATGATAAAGACAAAACTCCAAAGGGTAAATATTAAGTCTCATAGTTTCATATCTGGGACCTGGGGCACATGGTGGCATGTTCTGAGCTCTAAAGTGCTTGGGCATTCTTGCCCTTATAGACTTTATGGTTGTAGCCCATGTTGTCTTTTGTATATGGGAGAAAATATGTGTACAAAGTGATGTGTGTATGTGTGTGTGTATGTGCATGATATGTGTATATGTGTACATGCAGAAGCCAGTTAAGACAGAATCTCTCCCTGAACTTAGAGCTCACAATTTTTGTTCAAGCCTGCAGTCAGCAAACCCCAGCAACCCTCCTGTCTCCATACCCATCAGTGTTGAGGTTAAAGGCATGCTTGGGACCAGACTAGCTACATGGATGCTAGGATCCGAATTCCAATTCTCTCATTCTCATGCATGCATGCGTACCAAGCATCCTTAACCACTTAGCCATCTCTCCAGCCCTGCATTATTATTTCTTGTGGGGGTGGGGAAGTAACTGCCTGTGCTTCTTCTCTGCTGCTTTTCTTAGACATTCTACATTTCTGGCATCTCCACCTTCCTGGGCATCTCCATGACACTGGCTCCACACTCACAGCTCCTGACATCACCTTCTGAAGTTCTACTTGCGGGAATACTGACACTGCCACACACTGCCTGATTTCCCCAACCTTCCTCTGAAATATGGCTAGAAGCTATGGGGTGGGATGCTTCTGGGTTTTGCTTCTGCCTTTGTGGTAAGTGGATAATAAAATGTCACTAGCTTTAATTTCCAGTAACTAGTGGCTAGTTATGTTGAACATTTTTCGTGAACTTAAATGCTCTCTGTATATTCTCATTAGTGAACTGTCTACTCATGTAGGGTTTTTCTTTTTAAAAATCTTGTTCTAAGCCGGGCGGTGGTGGCGCACGCCTTTAATCCCAGCACTCGGGAGGCAGAGGCAGGCAGATCTCTGTGAGTTCGAGGCCAGCCTGGTCTACAAGAGCTAGTTCCAGGACCGGAACCGAAAAAGCTACGTAGAAACCCTGTCTTGAAAAAAAAAATCTTGTTCTATAAATGTGACATGTCCATTCTCTAACTGGATCATCTTGTTCTTATTGTTGGGTTTTGACAGTTTTTCATATTTTCTAGATGCATGTATTTAGTTGGACATGTGCCCTACAAATATTTCTTCTTCATATTTATGAAATGTTTCTCATCAGCTGGACTTGAAAGGTGCTCTATTTTCATGAAGTCCAATGATGAACCTGAAATCAGTTTTGAAACTCAGTCTTCATCTTAAGCAGTAGAGGAGAGGGTATCTGAACTAGACTTGCCCTGTAGTCAGATTGATGAATATTTTAAATGTCACCATAGAACCTTTACCCAGCAGCTGATGGAAACAGAGGCAGAGACCCACATCAGAGCACTGGGCTGAGCTCCCAAAGTCCAGTTGAAAAGTGGGAGGAGAATATGAGCAAAGGGGTCAAGACCATGATGGGGACACCCACTGAAACAGTTTACCTGAGCTAATTGGAGCTCACCAACTCCAGCCGGACAGGGAAGGAACCAGCATAGAACCAAACTAGACCCTCTGAATGTGGGTGACAGTTGTATAGCTGGGGCAGACTGTGGGGCCACTGGCACCAGGATTTATCCCTACTGTTTTTACTGGCTTTTTGGGAACCTATTCTCTTTGGATGGATACCTTGCTCAGCCTAGATATAGTAGGGAGGGCCTTGGACCTTCCCCCAAAGCAATGTGCCTTACCCTTTCTGAGGAGTGTAGGTGGAAGGGGGGGGGATGAGAGTAGGTAGAAGGAATGGGAGGAGGGGAGGGAGTGGGAACTGGGATTGGTATGTAAAATGAAAAAAGATTGTTTTCTTTTTTTAAAAAAATTAAAAAAAAGAAAATCAGTCTTCCTTACTGTGACTATAATGGTGACTCAAGGAAAGGCAGTCTATTGTAATCAATACCATTACACCTTGAAGATTATGCAGACCACATGATGGGCTAGAACCTAGAACAGTGGTTCTCAAACTTCCTAATGCAGTTCCTTTAATGCAGCGTCTCATGCTGGGAGGCGGTGGCATACATCTTTACTACCAGCACTCTGGAGGCCGAGGCAGAAAGATATCTTGAGTTAGAGTCCACCCTGGTCTATAGAGTGAGTTCTAGGACAGCTAGGGTTACACAGAGAAACCGTGTCTTGAAAAACTAACAACGACAAAAATAGAGTTCCTCGTGTTGTGGTGACCCCAACCACAAAATTATTTCTTCACTACTTCATAACTGTAATTTTGCTACCGATATGAATCGTAAGGTAAATATCTGATATGCAGGACGTCTGATATGTGAGCCCAGTGGAGGGGCTATACGAGCCCAAGGGGTCACAACCCACAGATTGACAACCACTGATCTG
The DNA here is from genome assembly GCF_000317375.1 of Microtus ochrogaster. Lineage (NCBI taxonomy): Eukaryota > Metazoa > Chordata > Mammalia > Rodentia > Cricetidae > Microtus > Microtus ochrogaster. Next base: position 64,697,957 of record NC_022021.1, read on the forward strand.
AACGTACAGTAAGGCACCACCTGCCTTCAAAGGAATAGTTCAGTAAAGAAATAATTTTTTAAACAAACAAAAATTGTAGCAACCTGACATGCAAGGCTCCATGACAGCGCCCTCTCAGAGCACAACCATCTCAAGGGAGGGTCTAGCAGCTTCACCAAGTCTTCCTGGAACACACCGTTTAAGTGCAGGCACAGGGAAGGCATCGCCCTCTGACAGTGCGCACCACACATGCCATCCCCTTGGAATGAAGTCTTTCTCTCTTCCCACAAATCAATAAGCCTTGTATAAATGAAGGGGGGGGGCTTTTCTAGCGATCTTCAGTGAGCCCCACCGGGTACTCTTATTTTTTCATGTGACCTCTTACTCTTGTGCAGTATCTAGTTTCTGGAAGTTAGCTATACAACAGTCCCCAGGTGGATCTGGGTCTCAGTCATATCCTGGCATATTTTCTGTAAAATGAGCACATTTGAGTGTTGACGGCAAAGAATATGAGGATAAGATGATAGACTTTTAAATCAGCAGCAGACACATGGCAAAAAATCCTCAATAAATGCTAGTTTGCACATCACAAATTAAATTCACTCATGTCACCCCTAAGTCCATCTCTAATATTTCCTAAGCATAGGACTAAAATTACATAACGGGAAGTAGGGAGACAGCCAAGGATGTCTCTAAATTAACTTCCCTGGTACAAGGAGCTTATAAAGATTCCCTGCTAGCAGCCATGGATGCTAACTAACCGTATACTCACCTAGTAAAAGCTGTTAGAAAAGGTGATTACCCTCATGAACCTTTAACAGGAGGAGCTGGCAGTGGAGCTCGATAGTAGAACACAAGCTTAGCGTCCACAAGACCTTGTGTTCCATTTTAGTACCCACCAAAATAAACTGTTAAAGAGAACAAAGGGGCAGTACTCAAAAGCCAGGCAGAGGGGCGGGACAACTGCTTTAGTAAGACCATCCCACTTTTAGATTTTGAGCAGTCTTCTCTATGTACTAAAGAAGGTCAAGCAAGAAGATACTAATGAGGCAGGCATGGTGCACATGCTTGTAATCACAACACTTGGGAGGTGGAGGCAGGTGGAGCCAGCATTCAAAGTCGGCCTCAGCTACAATGAAGCCAGCCTGAACTGCAGGAGACTTTAGTCTCAAAAGGATGCCAAAGGAACAAACATAAGTGATTGAGAAGCGACCACTACCCACAGTCACGCACATTTTAAAATGCCAAGAGCATCGTCTCCACCCAATTTTTAAACTGAAATCTTGGACACCATTAATCAAGAGCACAAATCATTTATTCATGGCTGCACTCAATAAAACCAATTTTCTTGTGTGAAGGCATGTTCTTGTGGCTAATAAAGAAAGGTTAACAAGGAAGTTTCGGCCCTATTTGAAATGATCCTGGAGATGAAAATTGGGAAAACGTTAAGCCCTCCATAAATCACAGAGCTAAACTCGAATTCTGGAGATGGTTCGATCCAATAGTAAGGCATCTATTCTTCCCTCTTTTTCATTATTTGCATTTGCCTTTCACTTGGCATTAGCACCATCAGCCGTGACAGAAACAACAATTTACACATAATTACTAGAATTGTGCTGTGCAGTGCAGCAGCCAGTAACTACAGTAGCTCTTGAGCATCCTATGACTGATCCCAAATGAGACGTGCTTTAAGGGTAAAACACACATTAGGTGTCAACTAATTATCAGAGAGGGAGAGAGGGGGGGGAGGGAGGGAAGGAGGGAGGGAGAGAGGGAGGGGAGGGGAGGGAGAAGGAGGATATGCCATTCATATTTAACATTAATCACATGTTGTAATGATACCATCTGAGTTTATGGAGGTTAAGTCTATTAAAATTAATTTCACTTATCTTTCATTTAAGGCGGCTTCTACAACATTTACAAATCACACAAATGGCTTGCAATTTTTGCTCACGTATTTTGTTATTATTATTATTATTGGACGGCGCTGGTAGAAGATGCAAGAGGGGAGAAGGTGTCGTGCAAAGGGAGGTAGTGCATTTTCTACAAAGTTTCTGGAGGGGCAAGCAAGAAGGGAATCGGTGGAAGCTTGGGAGATGTGACCTAGCGTGACGATACTCGGTGGGAAGTGGAAGGCAGGCTGGGTTTGGTTTGTTTGCACTCCCCACCCCCGCAGCTAACGGTGCAGGCGGCAGGGCTGCAGCCCGGGCCCCCTTCGCCGCCAGGCCTCGGGGTTCGGCCGGAGCGCTATCTCGGAGCACACCTGCGCGCCCACCGAGGTGCGCGTCGGCGAACCCTGGCGCTGCGCCCACGCCCCCTCCCCCCGGATTATTTTCCTGCCACCAACCGTCAGTCGCGCACTTTTCCTCCAGAGAACTAGCGAGGAGGTCGGAGGCGCCGGGTAAGCGTCCCCCCACTTTTCCCTCAGCCCGAGAGCCGAACGCGGCCGTCCGCGGAGCCGCCGCCCACTGGCCCGGAGCCCCGGCTCTTCCAAGCGACCCGGGTGGAGCCGAGGCCGCCCGCCATCCCCGCCATCCCCGCCATGCCCGCCATCCCCGCCATTCCCGCCACCGGCGAACGCGAGCGGCCATCGCCAGCCGGCGGGAGATCAGCAGCGCCGGGGGCCTCCGGGCCGCGGGGGGCCGCTGTGACCCGCCTCGGCCCCACTGCGTCGCGGGAGGGCGGGCGGGAGGGCGGGGGAAGCGGAGGCTTAAACGAGAGCGTCCGCCAGCCCAGCCGTAGGGAGCCGGGGAGACGGGCGCTGGGCTGCGGCGCGTCGGCTGGGGCCCGGAGCGCGGAGGAGCGAGCAGGGCCCGCCGGTCCTCCTCATGAGGCCTGAGTGAGGCGCGGCGGTGACAGGGCGGCCCGCGGCGCCTCCCGCGCGTCCTGTTCGGAGCGGCGGCGGCGGCCCCCGTGGGAGAGCAGGAGCATGTCGGACAGTTTCGATCGGGCTCCAGGTGCTGGTCGGGAGCGGAGCCGGGGCCTGGGCCGCGGAGGGGGCGGGCCTGAGGGCGGCGGGTTCCCGAACGGAGCGGGGCCTGCGGAGCGGTCGCGGCATCAGCCGCCGCCGCAGCCCAGAGCCCCGGGCTTCCTGCAGCCGCCGCCGCTGCGCCAGCCCAGGACCGCCCCGCCGCCAGGGGCCCAGAGCGAGGCCCCCGCCGGCTCCGCGCGGCCTCCCCGGCCTGGGGCGCTCCCAGGTACGGAGCAGCTCGAGGGGGCCCCGGTGCTCCTGGGCCAGCCTCGCCCCCACCCCCCGCGCCAAGGGCCGCGCGCCGAATCCGCCCCCCCGTTCCCCGAAAGCATTCCCCGGGAGAGGGGCCCCCGCTCGGCACGGGGTAGGAACTGGGTTTGGAAGGAGGTGCTGGTTGCCATCCTTTGTGCGCTCCGGCTGGGGGAGGGGCCGGGGCCCGGGTCCGGTGAGAGGTCTGGCGTCCCGGGAGGAAGTGGAAGTCACCTACCTGTCCCTGGTGAACCCGGGCCCGGGCGAGCAGCCACTTCTTAGCCCAACTCCTTAAGAGAGAGGGAAGGGTGGGAAAGGCTCTCGAACGTTCGTTTCGGAGGCAGGTATATGCACTGGCGAGCCAAAGCAGGGCTATTGTTCCCTTTTGCAAGCTCTTTGTAGGACTCTTAACCATCTTACATTCTGTGTTTAACTCCCCAAATCCGGAAGTTCTCAGACGGTTTCTCAGTATGTAGTAAGTTGTTATATACAAAGGAATGAATACATCTAGCACTGCTTTTTTTTTTCTTTCTCAGACCAAACGAGGCCCCAGAGAGCTCCACCTAGTTCACAGGATAAAATCCCACAGCAGAACTCGGAGTCAGCAATGGCTAAGCCCCAGGTGGTTGTGGCTCCTGTACTAATGTCTAAGCTGTCTGCGAACGCCCCCGAATTTTACCCATCAGGTTATTCTAATTATACAGTGAGTACATTCATTTCTCCTACTACTCCGTGTTGATACTATTAGAATAATGTGGTTAGTCTTTCGCTAGAGTATGCTGGCTGCTTTTTGTACTACACACAGAAATACCTTATTCAGCGAAGCCGTGGTTCCGGAATATAATTTGTAGTTATATTCATGGTATTGAATGTAAGCTTGTGAGACTAGGGATTCTCGTCTGCTTGTTTCCCTGTTGTGTACCTAGTACTTAGAAAGTAAATGTAAAATCACAAGCCTGGTATAAAAAGCCTAATTTCAAGGATATCTTCAATTTGTAAAAGTAAAATCTCCTTCTGAACCTATGGACAACCTGTACAGTGTGAGTGGCCAGGAGAGCTTCCTTTAGTTTGATTTTAGCCAGATTGCAGAATATTCCTGGTGCCTATGGAGTAAATAACTTTTTGCTTCAAATAGGTAGTTCATGAATGTTGAGAAATGCGTATCTGGGCTCTTTATTTCTAGAAGATGTTCATTGATTGTGTAAGATAATATTTCTGGTGCTGGCTGTATGCAGAAATATTGTGAAAGTTTTTGTTGTCTTTATTTTTTTGTTTTGAGTCAAGCAAGGCAGCCCTCCTGCCTCAGCCTCCCAAATCTGGAATTAGAGGCATACTTTACCATGCTTCGTATGTAAGCAATTTTGGTAAAGTGTTTACATAAGTATATGTAGTCATAAAGAACTTTTCACGCTTTTATTTTTGTCAGTAATGTAGCAAATTTTATCTGGTCTTAGTTTTCTTAGTAGTAGGACTCCCAAAGCATGGTTGGACTATAGGAAGAAATTCACTTGTCCTTGTTAAACCTAGATGAGTCAGTGAATAGAGATTAACTTCAAAAAAGGGGAGTGAATAACAGTGATGAATTGAAAAGATGACTGGTATACCTTAGCATGAGGCCTCACTCTCAGTCTATTAAATGACAACACAGTAGGAACTCAGCTCAAAGTTGACACACAGTCAGCTAGAGCTGGCATCACAGCCAAAGAGGGAAAGTGTCAGCACCCTCTAAGCCTCAGTTATCCCCTTAGAATTATCCTCTTGTCCAGGGGTAGCCGGTAGGGGGTTGCTTGGTTTGGTTTGGTCTTAGATAATTTTGATACATATCCCTAATCATCTTTGAACTGGATACCCTCCTGCCTCACAGCCTCTCCTGTGCTGGCATGTTACAAACCATTTTTCAAAGCTTACGTAAATGGAGATCTGTAGACTAGGTTGCTGCTCTAACTCTACATTTAAATTTCTGTTGGAACATAGTTTGAGGTAACTTATTCACATCACTGGACTGTATCAAGGTTCCATTTGTCCACTGATCAATGGATAGCTTCTACTTTGGGGCTATTGTGAATGAGATCATTGTCTCTGCCCATGTCCTGATTGATATATGCCTTTATTTCTGCTTGGTATGTAAAAGTAGAATTTCGGGAGCAACCTTAGTAGAAACAGCTGTCTTCTCTAACAAGATCATTCCACTCTACGTTCTTCAGTGTTTGATTGCTACTTGCTGTCCTTCTTTGTCAGCACTCGGTGTTTTCTCTTTAGCCATCCTGATTAGTTTTACTTTCTGTTTTTCATAGTTTCTGTAATCTGTATTTGGTTCTCTTTCCTTTTTGACACGTAGAGAATCTGCACTTGGTGGAACTAGAAACTCTGTGCACCCTTTAGAAAAATGCTTTGGGACTAGACAAGAGGAAGTATAAGTATGACAAGAAAAGCAGTTGATTTGGTGAAAAAAGACATTTGTCATGAAAAGTAAAAATTAAAGAGTCGCTCCCCCAAAAATTGTATTTGGCTCAGAGAGGAAAGGAACCATGGAAGCTCTGTGAGTGGTTGAATAATTCAACTCTTAAGAATGTTTTACTTTGGGCGCTAGGGAGATAGGTTGGAGCTTAACACTGGCTGCTCTTCTAGAGGACCCGAGTTCAATTCCCAGCACCCACGTGGTAGCTCACAACTGTCTGTAACTCCAATTCCAGGGGATATGGTGCCCTCACATAGACATGTATGTCTATACATGCAGGTAAAAATCATTAATTACATAAAAATAAATCTCGAAAGGAAAAATTAAGAAAAAAAGGTTTACTCTTTAGCACCCAAAAACAGTTGCCTATTTGTCTGTTTTCTTTCCTGTTGACGTGGACTATTTTATGATAGGAGAAATAGGTATTGTTGTTGTTTTCTTTCAAAGTCCTGAATACAAGTCAAATGACCCTTTATGAGCAAATGTGTCTGTGGGTGTGTGCAGGTGAGTGCATTTGTCTGAACAGGCCAGAGAGGCCAGATCTCTCTTTGGAGCTGGATTCACAAGATGGTTGTGAGTGGCCCGTGTGGATGCTAGGAAAGGAACAAGGTCTTCTCTATAGGGCTGGTACATGCTTTTTTTTTCCTTCTTTCTTTTTTGAATGATTTGTTTTTATTATGTGCATTGGTGTTTGGCCTGCATGTGTGTCTGTGTGAAGTTGTTGGATCCTGAAACTGGAGTTACAGAAAACTGTGACCTGTCATGTAGATGTTGGGATTCGAACCTGGGTCCTCTGGAAGACTAGGCAATACTCTTAAACACTGATCCATTCCTCTAACCCCATGATACACGCTCTTAACCACCGAGCCATGTTCTTTACCTCACCACCAGCACTTACTTTGAATCAGTCTTGGTGGGTTTTTTTTTGGTAGGAATTCTTTGGTATCTATTAGTACATCAACTTCTCTGTTCATTGTACCAAAACAAATGAACTAGAATATTTTAGTTAGTTGCCAGCATTTAATTAAGTAGAATATTGGGAAGTTTATATTGACTGGTTTCTGTTCAAATCATGAGAAATAGCCATAATGGACTGAAATTGGTTGAAGCAAATTGGCAGCATAATTAAATTTCTTCCCTGGCTGACTTCCTAAGTGGTAATTCTCCTGGATTTTGTGGATACTTGGGCTTGCTACCTTGTCCTAGTATTTTGTCACCTTTACTTAACACTAAAGTTTATTCAAAGTCCAAGTTAAATGTTTTTCGGTCCATTTAGTACAGAACAGGAGCGTCCTCCTTTATCCCAACTCTTCAGATAAACTCGTGTGAGGAAAACTTTTCCTGATAGGAGCCATGATGCAGAATTAGCTAGAACCAGTCCCTCCACAAATAGGTTCTGTATGCAGTGGTGGGTGGGGCACTGGTCTTGTAGGACACAGTGGAGAAAACTCTCTTTACAGGGCCTTTTCTAGTAGTCAGCCTTCTGTTTCTGGAAATCTTTGAGCCTGCTCTTGTATACATTACTGGGTCAGTAAGATGGCCCAGCAAGGTAAAGGCACTTACTGCTAGGCAGATGACCTTAAGTTCAGTCCCTGGGGGACCCACATGATGGAGAGAACCAATTCCCAAAAGCTGTCCTCTGGCTTCCACACACAGGTTCACTAATGCAGCTGCTAGAATTTCCGCTTTTCTTGCTGGGTCTCAGCAGGTTTCTGTATCCATCTGTTCCTGGTTGCTTCTCAGACTAATATGGCTATTATTAAGTTTACTTACTAATAAAAAAGGAACTCCTAAAGCATTCATTAAGAGGCAGAAATGTTTCTGTGTCACCATCCCATCACCACCCAAAAAGCTTTTTTCCTAAAAGCATCTTCGAGTTACTGCTGCCTTTTTTTATCTGTTTTCAGTATGGAATGCAAATCTGCAGTGTGATTTCCCGCTAGATAAGTTGATACAATTTTTATGATTGTCAAAGATCTGATTTTTAAATATGTAGTGTTCTTAAAATTTCTTTCTCTTAGGCCCTGAACAATACATGAAAATCTGTTTAGTTTAAAAGTTCCAGTGTGGTAGATGTCAAAGTTACCTTTTGTAGTCTTTAAAAAAGATCTCTTGTGTGATTTCATTAGAACTACATATTTAATATTGCTAATCTTGTTAAGCTTTCCTTGTGTATAATCTCCTTTACTTCCGAGACTGCAGCCATCGTTCTCTTCTAGATTTTAGCTATGCACTTGACCTGGGCATCCGTTCTCCTCGCTTAGCTCTCCTTCCATTTCTGATGGGTGTTTCTCTAGCATCCTTCTTCCCCTCAGGTCATAGTACCTAGGGTTCTGTTTTTCCATTTTATTACCTTTTTTGTGAATCCTGCCTGCTCCCAGAATCTGATATCTGAATCACTTTCCTGTTACTTCTTGATGAGGATTCTCACATTTATCCTCAGGTATAAAACAATTATCTTTTCTAGATCTTTTTTCTAACAAGGTTATGGCAGAAACTTAGTGTGTTGACATTTCCATCCTTTTCATGTTTCAGTCCAGCAAGCCTAAGTCAGTTGTCTTCAAATTGAAGACAGATAAATTATTTGAAAAAAAAGCCGATACAAGTGATACAGACTTTGATCAGGCATGGTGTGCTGCCTGTCTCTGAGAGCACTGTTAAGGTGATGAGCCTGAGGGCTCTCCCCTGCTCTCTACAGAGCACATCTGAATTTTCTTTAATGACTTAAATTTGTTTTAATGGGCACTGGTGTTTTGCTTGTGTGTGTGTCTGTATAAAGGTGTCAGTCTCCTGGAACTAGAGTTACAGGCAGTTGGGAGCTGCTATGTGGGTGCTGGGAATTGAACCTGGCTCCTGCAGAAGAGCAGCCAGTTCTCTTAACTGCTGAGTGTCTCTCCAGCTCCTCATTGCAACTCTGCTTTTACTCACCAGACTTGAATCCTATTTTGAGGGGTCTATTGACAGTATATAAAGCTGACATTGGACATTCTGAACTGTTTTTGTCACAGTGAATGAGAGTTGATAGAAAATTAGTGGCTTCAGACTTCTCTTTGTCATTATATTAATGTTACGATTCTTTAAGTCTAGAAAACTATGTATACCAAAACCTTTTTAATTCTGAAATTCACACAGATAGGTGGTTAAGTATATTAATAATGTATATGTTTTTAATGCTTAATTGCTTTCACAACTTTCTAATAAAGTAGCAGTGCTTGTAATAATATTTTTTCACTCCAGATGTGTTGTCAGTTGTTTGGCTTTGCAGAAATGTTAGGTCTATACAAATAAGTTCCTTTCTTTAAAGGGGGGGGGTATTATGTATGCTCTTTTTATTTAACAAATTATCTTGGGGCTATTTCTTTTTTCTTTTATTTTTATTTATTTTTTGGGGGGGCTATTTCTGAAGGATGGAATATATATACATATTATATTAGAGATGCAATTATATTAGAGATGCATAAATTCTGTCTTGTTTTCTTAAGTGGCTATATTAAGGCTGATTATATGAATGTACAGTAATAAATTTAACCTATTTCTTGGTTATAGATTGTTAGGTTTCTTGGCAATGAACATACTTATATTATGTCATACTTGTGTTCTGAGTCTTAGTTATTTTGAGGGTAGTATAATATAAAGGTACAATTTTTCATCAGCTTTGTGACTGTACACAAATTATTCTAGTTCTAATGCAGTCCTTCTTTATATAAACTCCTTTTCCCCACCACTGCTTTTAGAATTAGCCTCCTTAGTGTGCCTCATCATACACGATCTACCTCTCTCATGGACTCTTAACAGCCTTCAGCCTTCCTCAGTTTTGTTTTAGCTATTGACGTTTTTTCCTCAAAGGTATTAAGTCAAGTCCCTCCCTCTTTGGAGCCAACATACTGCATCTACCTACTGCATAGGGTATCTCCCATAGTTTTTGAGGGTTTGGGAGGAATTTTGTTTGTAATGCACTTTCCGTTAGGTCAGATGTTAACTCCTACTTTAATTTTTTTTTTAGATTCATTTGTTCTGTTTTATGTGTATGGATGTTTTGCCTATCAGTAATGTGTGTGGATTGTGTATATGCCTGCTCCTGCACAGGTCAGAAGAAGGCATTGGATCCCCTAGAACAGGAGTTAACAGGTGGCTGTGAGCCACCATGTGAATGCTGGGAACTAAACCCACATCCTCTGCAAGAGCAACAGTGCTCTTATCCACCCACCCCCAGATATATGAACTCTCAAGACCCTAGTTATCTCAGCATTTGAATGTACCTTGCATCGTGAGATTTGAGGAGAGAACTTGGTCTGCTTTATTCGTGGCAGTTTCTGTGTCACGTCCTTTCAGCACCCATACAGTTGGCACGCAGGCTCCCGGCATGGACTGCTGGTCCCATCTACCTCGGTGTCCAGGGCTGGAGCTACGGGCATGTGCCTTGAAAGGATGTCAGACACAGTCTTACCAGAAAGAACATCTCCCTTGTATGGTATTTTTTTGTACTCACTGACTCTAGAACTTAAAGTCCTTCATAAGCTGCTTCTCTATTTTGCTCATTATTTTTTCATATGATTTGTAATTTGGGTTTATTTGGAGAACGATAAATCTTATCAAGCAGTGTATGTATTTGAACATAACAGATAAACTTTAGCATGCTTTGGGTAGTATTCCATGTGATGAGAACAAGAAGAATCTTGAGATTATTATTACTATCCATATTGGTTAGAAACCTAAAAAGCAGCCAGAAAGTCTCCCACCATCTTGATTATGATGTAATTTTGTATTTAAGCAGTTAAGTATGTTTCCCTGTCCTTGGGTATTGGCAAATAGATGACAAAGCACACTAGTTTTTTTTCTTTCTTTCTTTTCAGTATAGATGTTGTCAAACATCTACAAAGATATACTGAGTAGTATAATATAGTTCCCAGGCTGGCAATTCTGGTTTCTATATTTGGTCCATCCTTTCCCTATAGTGTTATGTTTTTGTTTTTTAATTTATTTTTATTTTATGTTCACTGGTGTTTTGCCAACATGTGTATCTGTGTGAGATGTCAAGCCCTGAAACTGGAATTACAGACATGTGGGTGCTGGGAATTTGAATCTGGGTTCTCTGGAACAGCAACTTACTGCTCTTAAATGCTGAGCCATCTGTCCAGTCCCCTTTCCTTACAGTTTTAATGCAAAATTAGTAAGTAGGTCTTATTTCATCTGTAACTAGATTCTTCTTATATTGTTTATTATAGTGAAACTTTATTTCCTTGCCATAATATAAGTCTGCTAGGATTGAAAAGACAATTCTTTGTCTTAATGGAGCTCCTTCTGTTAAAACGTGTTAGGCAAGGAAAAGGAATAGCTAGCTGAGTGCTCTTCAATTTTGGTCTTTAAAGTTATGTGAGATCCCTTGAAAAAAATCATTGCTAGAAACACCTCAGCTTAAAGCACTGCACGCTTGCTTTGCTAGTTATACAAATTAAATTGTTTTATTCCATTTTCGTTTGTTTTGTTTTAATTTTGAACTGTAGGAATCCTATGAGGATGGTTGTGAGGATTATCCCACTCTATCAGAATATGTTCAGGATTTTCTGAATCATCTTACAGAGCAGCCTGGCAGTTTTGAAACAGAAATTGAACAGTTTGCAGAAACCCTGAATGGATGGGTCACAACAGACGATGCTTTGCAAGAACTTGTGGAACTCATCTACCAGCAGGTAGGTAGGCTCGTAGCAGGAGATGACTGGTAGTTTCCCAGAGCCCATAGACGGTGACTGTTATTTGAAGAAGGCCAGGTCCCTGTTCGTTTTGTTCGTACTTGTTAATGCTTTGTGGATAAGAGGAGCGTTTGAAGTATGTCGGGGGTAAAATTCCTGTAGTTAGAGATCCAAGGCTAGAGCCAGGCCACACTGTCAGTTGACCTGCACAGCCCAGCTCTGTAGAAGCAGCATTTATGGCTTAGCCAGGGCTCTGTGCACAAGCAGCAGTACAGAAGAGGTCTAGGCTCAGACAAGGAAATCTACAAAAGAATCACACATACCCCTATTTTTTTGCACCTAAAGCTAACATACACAAAACAGTTGTGGGTTTTTTTTTTTTTCTCCGTGTGTTTAATTCTCTAGGATTCTTGGAGAAGGTGAGAAAAAATGTGAGAGAAATTTCTTGCCTCACAAATGAGGTGGTGTTGAGGACCGAGTTCAGTGGCAGAGTGTTAGCCAGGCAAGTGCAGGGCCCTAGCACTGAGATAGATAGACACAAATAAGCCAGGCTGCAAAATAGTCCAGTATTAAGTTTCAACATTTCTTGTCTTCATTTGTTTGTTCATGTGCTTTTGAGATGGTCTCACTCTGTATTTCAGGCTGGCCTGGGTCTCACTATCCTAGACTGGCCTTGAACTAAAGGTAATTCTGTCTCAGCCCTCCAAGGCTGTAGGATTTGACTGTGCCCACTCTTAGGTTTTAAAGATGTGTATCTTAAGTTCTTAAAATACTTAACCAGTTTAAAAAAAAAAAAAAAAGACTTGTGTAATAACCTTATCAGGTAACATTCCAAAAGTCTGAAAGAAAAAAAAAAGCCAGTTATTTCTGTGTCATTTAACATTCAGCTTTTGTTGTCACATATTGGGCAGTGGCATGTTAATACCATTATAAAGGGTATTAGAATGTTGTCTTTTTTCCCCAAAAACTTTAGTTTTTAAAATGGTTTTCAGTACAGTTTTAAGTTTGAAAAGGTTCCTTTTTTACCATACCCAAAGAGTTACTAACACATAGAGAAGAACATACATTACAAAGATAAAACCCACAGGCATTACTCCAGCTTCCAAGAGGTATGTCATCCTTAGCTATCAAGATTAGTAAGGCTGCTTTAATTAAGTGTATAAGTTAATTCTGCCACATAAGACCAAAGAGAAAAAGCAGATAGTCTAGAAAGGAATGAGTTTTCTTGACTAATGTTGCTGATGGATCTACAAGTTTACACTTGAGATGGTAAGTTGTGCATTCCCAGTGGACTTTGAGCTGTTGCCTCACATGAACGCTATCCCTCTCTACTTTGGGTGTGGGGCATTCTCATGGAAAGTTCAGTGAAAGAAGAATATATCCTGTCTGAAAAAAGAAAAAAAATCATATTGTAAAAAATATTGTAGGTGGAGAGAATGGGAGATAAGAGTAGGGTTGCTTAAAGCAAGTGGTAGCTAAAATCTCATTTTCCAGTGAGGGGAAACAAGTAGGCAATTGTGTTTAAACTAACTGACAAACAGTTACAGAGGCTAAAAACCCTTCAGCCAATAGCGGGAAAAGCAAAGTTTCGCTTTCTTTTGTTAAGCATTTATAGTATAAGGAGAAATCATGTTTGTTTGTTTTGTTTTGTTTTTGAAGTGAATCAAATGTAAGCAAAAAAAAAAACAAAAAGAAGAAAAAACCTAGAAATAGAAAGGTCTAATTATAAAGCGTTATGTTTCTGATAATGCTAAGATTCTACAACGGTTGCTCTAGCTCAGTGGTTGAAAGTGTTACTCCTCTGTCCACACTATACACATCTGAGCAGAGCACTTAACTCATTCTCCTCTAGTGAAGTGATACAGAAGGGGCTAGAATCTGTGATTTATTGGTTATCTCTGTGACCTTGGTCAGGCTTCTGAAGCCCTCTCACGTGTTTTTCTGTCTATCACAAGGTGGTAAACTGCGTCCTCCTGTTCTCTAAAATCTGCAGTTGAAGTCTAAGTGCTGCTTCTGCTACGAATTCAAGATGTAGCATTTTCTCACTTAGTTTTACTTTTTATTTTCTATTTTTAAGTAGTTGTTTTGATTTCCTTTTTATTCCATGTGTTTTGGGATGTTCAAGCCAAGTACTGTTAGTCGCCTTTTTGTGTGTCAAACTTAAGCTAGGAAGGTTTCAGTAGTGGCCAAGGTCACAAAGCAGAATATTTGGGTGTCTTGTTGTGGACTGCTAGATCTCAAAGTGTGTGCTGTCTTTTCCTGAGAAACAACATTGATCCGTAGTTTTGTAGCTACCCTCATCATTCATAATTGTTACTAAGCAGTCGTGTATACGTCTGTATTTTCTGCAAAACTGGGTTTTAACATCAAGAGACATTTTCTAATTGTTTCTGGTAACCTCAGGTGAATGAGGGATAGAAGTCCCCTTATAGTTTTCTATGTACTGTGGTTCTTAGTATAAGGATAGGTGGGAGGATTCACTTTCTTAGGCCTAACAAAAACCTTTTCACATATACTATATAGTTCATTTTAGTAGCCAAATGGTGTTCCTCCTTAAGATATTGCTAAGTATTTGCATTGATAATAATGTATTTGTGTCATACAAAACTTTTCTTTTTAAAAGGCCACGTCTATCCCAAATTTCTCTTACATGGGAGCTCGCCTGTGTAATTACCTGTCCCATCATCTGACAATTAGCCCACAGAGTGGCAACTTCCGCCAATTGCTACTTCAAAGGTCAGTGTGAATATAAAATTACAGATAATAGAATTTGACCATTGATGTTTTCTAAACACCTTACAATATAGGTTGTAGGGGAATATAGGCAGACCAGTCTGATTTCCAAACTATTTAAACCTTAGAGTCAAATGTCAGTTTTTCCTTTGCCTTTGGTTTGGGATTTAGAAATGCCTTTCCCAGAATCATCAAAATGACTAGTGATGTGTTTTTAAGTACTTTGGTAGTTTTAGTTTGAGAATTTAAATTTGATAAAAATGAGTAATTCATTTTTCTTGACTGATTTGAACTACCACCTGCATCACACTGCATTCTTAAACTTGAGCTTTAAATCTGATTCTTCATCATGTTCCATCTGTCACTTGTTCTTGTTATTATATAGTCTAGTTACTATATAATAGCTATGTTAAGAGCTCTAAAATTTTAATTATCTAGATAGTTCTTGTAGAATCTTCTTGCTCTACACCTTTTTATAGTTAGAATTACTGTTTAGATTACACAAGCATTGTCGTTATATTACATATTTAATAGTTGGCATTGATTCATGAATTATTAGGGAAAACTTTAATTTTCTTAAAGTGAGTGTGGTAGCTCACCGAAGACAGGATTGCTTCACGTTCAAGGCTAGCCTGGGATACATACTAAATTCCACTCCAGCCCAGACTACAGAGTGAGACTCTCCCTCAAAAAACCAAAACTTTTTTTTAATCTAATCATTTGAGTGGTCTTTAGCAATAAGATTATTTTCATGTTTAATAAGTTTATTATCATTTGTCCATTAATTCTTTAAACATACTTGTAGTAGAGGGTCTGAGGTGTAGTTTGGGACTAGAGTGCAAACCTCTGAGTTCAGTTTCCACCGTACGTGCCTGCATGTGTGCGCAGACACACCAAAAAATTAGTGATTACAAAATATTTGAGTAAGAATTCTAAAGATAGAACCCAGCTAACATGGAAAAGGAAACCTCACAGGTTCCCAACCATAGACAAAGAACTGCAGGCAACTAAGGAATGCTGAGCGTAGGGGAAAGTCTTCTCTGTTGTCCTAGGGTTACTGTTGCTGTGATGAAACACCGTGACCAAAGCTGCTTGGGGAGGAGAGGATTGGTTTGGTTTATGCTTCCACATCATGGTTTATTACTTAAGGAATTCAGGATGGGAACTCAAGCAGGGCAGGAACCTCTCCAGCTCCATTAGCAGGAGCTGATGCAGAGGCCATGGAGGCATGCTACTTACTGTCTTGCTCCTATGGCTTGCTCAGCCTTCTTATAGAACCCGGGACCACTGACCTAGGGATGGTACCACCCACAATAGGCTGGACCTTCCCACATCATTCAGTAGTTAAGAAAATGCCCTATAGACAGGCTCCAAAGCCACAGAGAAACCCTGTCTCGAAAAACCAAAAAAAAAAAAAATGCCCTATAGCTGGTTCTTATGGAGCCATTTTCTCAATTGAGGTTCCTTCCTTTCAGATAATTCTAGCTTGTATCAAGTTGACATAAAACTGTCCAGCACACCAAGGAAAGAGGCCATTGGTTATCCAATACCAAGTGGTCAGCCCTGAAATCATATGCATACAAGTAACATTATATGGACTGAGCAGGGTGTGCACGCGCGCACGCAGACACACATATACACACACAACAACAATTAAAAATTAAGAGACTAGAGACCATGTATTTGGGTGGAGAGAAGGGATAAAAGTATGTAATTATGTTTAAATTTGAAAAAAAAAATTTAAAAGTTAGGCCTTAAAGGTGGTTCTCCAAATGGATTGTGCTAGCAGCTCAAGTGGATAGCCATTCAGAGAAAAGAAAAAGGAGAGAAGAGTTCCTGTCCTATAGTAAATTAAATGCCAAGCACATCAGACTAAAGGGAGACAAACAGGAAAGTATTTAACAAGTAAATATATCTTGGATTGTCAAAGCTGTTTTGAGCAAGATATTGTACCCATAGGCCATAAGCTTAGATGAGAAAATTTAGTTAGATATAAATTACATTTGGGAGTAGTCAACTTTATATGAAGTAAAAATTGGAAATTGTATACATAACAATGAGCTCTTTTATGCGTTCGTGAAAGAGATCTCTAGGAACGAGTAAGAAAATGTCTAGTGGGGCTGGAGAGATGGCTCAGAGGTTGAGTACCTGGCTGCTCTTCCAGAGGACCTAGGTTCGGTTCCCAGCACCGCAGGGCCACTCACAGCCATCTCTAACTCCAGTTCTGGCTCCCTCTTCTGTAATCTTTGGGTAGTGCATGCTCATGTTACAAAGAACATGCAGGCAAAACACCATACACATACAATAATAAATTCTTAGAAAATATTTCAAATGGTTCTGGATAAATGCAGTTTGGAAAAATAAAAATGGCAAATTTACATATAACTATCCTTACTATAATTACATACAAATTGTTGTGTCTGGACAGAGAAAGTGGATTACAAGCAGAGTATGATGCCAGAAAGGCAGCCTTATTAAATTTCTGTATGAACTTCTACAGTAATATAAGACTA
This sequence comes from Microtus ochrogaster, assembly GCF_000317375.1. Classification (NCBI taxonomy): domain Eukaryota; kingdom Metazoa; phylum Chordata; class Mammalia; order Rodentia; family Cricetidae; genus Microtus; species Microtus ochrogaster. The sequence goes on from NC_022021.1 coordinate 64,714,550, forward strand.
TCAGTAATATGACTGGGAAACAGAGCACAGTTCTACCCTTAGAGATATATATGCATGTTTGTATGTATGTACTTTGAAAAAGACAGAATGAAGTTGTAGTGGTATGGGGTAGTAATCTGGTCTTTATTTTCACCTTTGTGAAATAAACACAGGTTCTTTCTATAATTGAAAATAGTTAGCTCTGGAGGACTTAGAATCTTTCATCTGGATAATTATCCATAGAGGATAAGAATTTACTTGGGCACATACTTTGTGTCTTTTATCTTATGTCTTTAGAAATTTATAAAAGAAAAAGTCTATTTTATCAAAACTTAACTAAAGTTACAACAGAAGGTAGGAAAGGGTTTGGATAGCTGAGTTGCTATTAATTAGTTAGCCCTTTTATTATTTTAACTGGTGCCCTTTCCATATATATCTTTGAGAATTCCTTTAATATCTTTAAGAAGGTAAGGCACCTTGCTGTGTTTGACTCAAAACATGATGCTCATTAGGTAACGTGTGATAATTGGAGTTGGCTACATGGGAACAATAAACATAAGTCTGTGGTCCTTTTACACCACCCACTAAATGTTTGGGCAAGAGAGGATTTCTTTGTGTAAAGAAACTATTATAAGCTGGCTGTATGGAAACCATTCGGTCTCCAAAAGCTCTTAACTGCTGAGAGACCTTTCCAGTCCCTTCGTTTGTCTTTTATTTTCTTTTTAAGAGAACGGTCAACATCAGTTTTATAAAACAAATTACTTTCCCAGACATTTCAAAAAAAAATTAGAAGAAAATTAAAAACATGCATTTTAGTAATAGTGGCTAACACCATAATTCCTCTCTAGGTTCCATGGTAGACAATTAGGATTAGTTTAGATGCCTTGGAACTGTGAGTATAAAACTCCCAGATTTCTGTTTATTACCTGTATGAGTTAGAGGTATAATCTCTGATAATATACGCTGGGAAGTATAAGAATAAAGAATTCATTGGGTGTGTTGGTGCAAAATCAGGTCCAGATCCTAGGAGGGCCATGAGTTGAAAGCTTGGCTAAGTGGCATAGTAGGTTAAGCCAGACTGGACAACTCAGCAAAAACCCACCTACAAAATGCGAAAAGGGGGCTGGGTATATAGCTCACTGTTGCCTCATCTTGTGCACACAAGGCCCCAAAGTCAACCTCAAAAAAAAATTTTTTTTTCTTCCCCACCTCTTCAGCTTAACTGGATACACAAGTATAAAGAACACTTTAGAGATGGATAAAAGTAGCAAAAATACCGATAAGGCATGATATACTTCTTCCTGTTTTAGTTCTAGAATGTTCTGAACCTTGTGAAATGTATACTGTTAATATTACAATTTGATCTGCTAGTTTTATTCTTATTCCTGGCAGTATCTTAGAACTGCATCTGAGGTCAGGACAGTGATTGTGCTTGCCTTGGTTGCTATTGGTTGCTAGACTGACGAATCTTGGTATACTGTTGAAAAGTCAGAGCAGTATGAGATGGTTAAAAGATACATCTTTATTAGATGCCGGACGGAGTATGAAGTTAAAGACCAAGCTGCAAAAGGAGATGAAGTGACTCGGAAACGATTTCATGCGTTTGTTCTGTTTCTGGGAGAACTATACCTTAACCTGGAGGTGAGAACATTTCTTATTAGTACTTCAAGGTCTGAACATGTAAAAATGCTTCCAGGAAGGAATTTTTGTTCACGTTATATTTTTACAACATCAAAAATAAAATAGAAGAAAATTAGTTCAATGACCACTACCAGGTGATAACTGCCTGCAATCACAGCAGTTGGAGGGAATCTTGAGTTTTAGGGTAGCCTGGGCTACATAGTGAGACCCTGTCAAAGTTAAAATGAAGGGAACCAGGGTGAAATCAAATCTTTTCATACCTAATTATTTTTGAATGGAACATTGATAACTTTTGTTCTGCTCATAAGCAGAACAAAATCATAAGTCATCACTAAGCTTTTAAAAGTCCTTATATGCTCAGGAAGCCAACCCTGTCAACCAGGCCAGCATCATGCTTATAGTGTTACTCCTGCCTTAGCCTCCCATGTGCTAGGATCCTAAGCCTGAGTCCCACAGCCAGGTTCGGTGCTGGGCTATTAGCCATAGAGGATGGCCTTTTTGTAAGTCTTAGTGCATTCCTTTTTCACTCTTTTGTTTTGTTTTACTTTGATTTTGAGACAGGGTTTCTCTGTGTAGCCTTGGCTATCCTGAAACTTTCTCTGCAGACCAGACTGGCCTCCACTTCACATAGATCCATCTGCCTCTGCTTCCCGAGTGCTGGGATTAAAGGTGAACGCTGCCGCCACCGCCCAGCCACTCCATACACATAATAAAATAAAGTACAACTTGAAATACCTGGGTTTTTTTCATGGTGGCTTAAATTACAGTGTGTTTACTGAAGCAGCACTATTGAAGTAGACTTATATTTCTATGATGTTTTATGGGTGATGAATAAGAATTAAATTTATCTATAATCTACAGTTTTATTAGAGGTCTTATTTATATAGAGAACAATTGTAATTAGTTTGGTGAAGTTATTACAGTGTGTTCCTTTTGTTTTTATATTTTACTGAATTTTGCAACTGCTTCATAGGCTATTCATATGTCTGTATCACATTTGAGTATTGCTGCTTTTAGTATCCTACTGTTTCTTCTCCTAAAGATCAAAGGAACAAATGGGCAGGTTACAAGAGCAGATATTCTTCAGGTTGGTCTCCGGGAACTGCTGAATGCTCTGTTCGCTAATCCTATGGATGACAACTTAATTTGTGCAGTAAAATTGCTAAAGGTTGGTTTTTCTTTAAAATTCCTTTTTAACATTATTTTGTGTGTGCTTGTGCATACCTGGAAGTTAAAAGACACTTTGAGGGGTTTTCTTTCCATCATGTGGATTCTGGGAATTAAACTCTGGTTATTAGAAATATTTCATCCCAGCCCATTTGTAAATTCCCCCTTTTTTTTTTTCCGTTTGTGTGCCCTTACAAAAAAGTTCTTAGTCTATTTTAGCTTTTTATTTTTGACTCCCAGATGAAAGTTTCAAATCAATCTGGAGAGATTTAGCTCTGTATTGAGTACCTTCTTAGTATTCCATTATATTCAGTCTTTTGCTAATATCTATTATTTTAATGAACACTGGGCTGTTGTGCATTTGGCTACTGTAGTACTGCTAGTAGTCTTCCATTATCTCTTTATAGATACTTTTGAAGATTAAATTTTTGAACAGATTCAGAGGGTCAATGAACATAGGTATTTTATATTGACAGATAATACCCAAGTTTGCTGAGCTACAGCTCTGTACTCTTCCTAGTAATGAATGAGTATACCTTTCTCTACATCCTCAGGGAAAGTAGGATCAGCTTGGGTTTGCTTTTGTCATGGTGAAATAAAAATCCTCGCAATAATTTGAAGTTACCTGATTAGTAGTCAATTTAAGCATTCCTTCATGGTTACTGGCCATGTTTGTTTCTGTGAATGCCCTGTTCATATCTTGTTCATATCTCTAATTTCTTTCTTTTTAAACATCCTATGTGTGTGTGCACGTGCGTGCGCGCGCGCCTGCCTGTACCTATGGTTTAAGAAGGTGTCACAATGTAGATCTGGCCATCCTGAAACTAGCTCTGGACCAGGCTGACCTCAAACTCACAGATCCGCCTGCCTCTGCCTCCCAGGTGCTGGGATTAAAGGCATTGATTATTTTTTAAAAAGGGACATGCCTTAAAATTTAATAGCTAATCTTAGTTATAGAGGAACTATAACATAATTATGAATGTGAAACTGTATAGCTTTATTTTCTAATTAGTCAAAAACAGAGATGGTATAGATGTCTCCAAATAGACAGTCAGCGGAGAATAATTGGAAATATCTTACCATTAAATTCATCTTGTTTAAAACATAAAGTTTCAACTTTTGCTAATACCTTTTAAAAATCTCTCCTCTATTGCATTCTTATTTTACTGACATGTGTGCTTTTAGTTGACAGGATCGGTTTTAGAAGATACTTGGAAGGAAAAGGGGAAAACTGATATGGAAGAAATAATTCAGAGAATTGAAAATGTTGTTCTAGATGCAAACTGCAGCAGGTAGGAAAGAAGAAGCTAGTAGATGTCAGACTTTTCTTCTTCTGGTTTTTGTTTTTTTTCTTCTTTTTAGGATTTTGAGTCATTATTACTAAATTAAAGTGATTAAGATTATGGATCAGTTTAGTATTTTGCCTATGATGTGTCACTACTAAGTTTTGTTCAGCTATACTTAAAAACTTAAAATTTTCTTTGTGGTAAGATATGATGAGTCTATTGAGAAAGAAAACGATGTAGACTTTAAACATGGACCTAGTGTTTGTGTAGGGAACCTTACCATAAGTAATATAAAAGACCAGTGTAATTCATGACCATAATATAGTCCGAGTTAAGTGGATCAGATTTCAAGTTTTTTGTTTTTTGTTTTATCAAGACAGGGTCTCACAATGTACCTCTGGCTGGCTGTCTTTTAACTCACTAATGACCAGGCTGGCCTCAAACCCATAGAGATCTGCCTGCCTCTGCCTCCCAAGTGCTGGAATTAAAGGTGTGTACCAGTAAGCCCAGTTTCAAGCTTGTTTTTTAAAAGTAAAAATAATACAGTGAATTATGTAATTGAAAATGTCTAGAAGTTTAAAGCATTGGGTGTCTGTTAAGTTGTAAATGGAGCCTCACCAGAAATATGTTAGAGCCTCACAGCACTTGGGCGGTGGATGCATATTAATTTGATTTCTAATTTTTGTCTGTAGAGATGTAAAACAGATGCTCTTGAAGCTTGTAGAACTTCGATCAAGTAACTGGGGCAGGGTCCATGCAACTTCAACATACAGAGAAGCCACCCCTGAAAATGACCCTAACTACTTCATGGTATGCCATGTTTGTGTTTTAAGTCCCACTTAATGCTTTGTCTTAGTTACTTTTCTATAGCTGTGATAAAACACCATGACCAAGGCAACTTAGAAAAGAAAGCATTTAATCAAACCTGGGATTGCAGAGTATTAAGAGTTTACAGTGGTGGAGCAAAGGCACAGGTAGGAACAGCTGGGAGCTCACATCTCCGTCCACAAACAGAAGTCAGAGCACACTGGGAAACGACATCAGAGTTTTTTGAAACCTCACATCCTGCCCCCAGGACACACTTCCTCCAGCAAAGCCACATCTAATCGTTCCCAAACAATTCACCAACTGCAGACCAGGTATTCTAACATATGAGCCTGTAGGGGCTCTTCTTGTTCAAACCACCACATGGTGAATTCAGTATTGGAAATTGAGTTATATAAAACTATTCTCATAATCCAGTGCCAATTAAACATTTTTATCGCCACAGGAGCCAGTAAGGAGATCATGTAAATAGATAGAGATCCTCTAGTGAAAAGGAGACTAAATCAAGATCATCCACTGTCAAGATGGATGTAGTAGTAATGTGAAAAAGACCAGGACACAGGACAGTGATGCCCTGTAGCTTCTGAAATCACCAGATGTGTAGCAGCTACAAAGGACTGCACAACCCTTAAAAACTCCTTAACTTGTAAACTCCTTAAAAACGGCAGGATAATAAGAAAACAAAGCTAAAAGCTAATTCAACCAGGGATGGATCAACACTAGACAGCAGGACCTAGAACCGCAGAAGGTGAGCAAAACCTAAAAGGTGGAAACCTAAAAGCCATGTGCATTCCCAGTAAATTGGAGGGACTGTTAGGATGTTGGGCTTGCTTGTTTATGTACAGTATTAACTGCAGGTGATTGATCTCAGCCATACTGTATTTCAAACTGAGCACCTACTTTTTATCATTTTGATTTATCCTAGAATGAACCAACATTTTACACATCTGATGGTGTTCCTTTCACTGCTGCTGACCCAGGTATGTTGTCTCAGTCACTTTTCCCCCATTTTTTAAGTAGTAAATTACATAAAGACTCTTTGATTTTTTTTCTTCGGTGTGGGGGGTGTTGTTTTGTTTTTCTAATAACTCTAGCTGTCCTAGAACTGCCTTTGTAGACCAGGCTGGCCTCTAAACTCACAGAGATCCGCCTGCCTCTGCTTCCAGAGTGCTGGAATGAAAGGTGTGTGCCACCACTGCCTGGAAGGGTTCATATATTATAAGATTGTAGGGCTACAATTTGTCATGTGTTGTATTTAAGTTGATTACTTGGGACTATTCTGGGTGATTTGTTTTAGTGTCTTGTCACCTTACCAGTCAGAGATCTCCTCGCTCAGTTAAGGACAGCTATTTTTATTTTGTACTTCTTATTATTATTTGTTTTTATCTTAACTTTTCAGATGATTAACATAGTCGGTAAAGACAGCTTATATTAAAGTTATTGCAGTTACTAAGAATTACAGACTGCATTAGTGTCCATGATTCAGAGCAAATTAAAATTCAAGTCTCTGTGTACCTTGCAGTAAAGGGTTATTTATAGAAAAATGGCAGTAGTTGTGACAGGTGGAACTGTAGACTGAAAGAGAGAAAGTCTTCCAATTTAGTGCAAACTACAACCCGCTACAATTGGGGTTTTTTTCCAGTCTTTTCCTCTAAATAACAACATTGACTGTCATGTGCCTCTGACCCAAGAGTCTGTAGGATGAGGAAGTAGAACTAAGTTACAAGGTGAGCATCTTCAGCTTCACTAAGCCAGTGTTGCCAGAATTGCTTTTCAGCAGTGGTCGTTCCATTTAGTTTTCCGACCCACAGCTTAGACGACTTTTGTTTTTTATTCTTGGCAACACTTAATAGGTATAATTTCTGTCCACCCAACTATATGAAATTCTATGTAGTTATTTTCATGACAGTAATACTGAATTTCTTCTTTGTGTTAACCTTTGATTTTTTTTTTTTTCTTTGAAAATTGCCTCTTGGTTGTCTTTTCCCCATATTTCTGCTGGGGTTATTTGTCTTACTGATTTGTGACTCCTTACAAAGTCTAGAAAAAGATGATCTTGGTCATTTAACGGTTTTATCCCTTTGTGCTATGTGACTATCTTTCCATTTTATTTATAATGTATTTTCATATACATGCTTTGAGCTTTAATTTATCAGTCTTGTTTGTGCTGATTTTTACTTAATTACATTTTATTTTCTTCTAAAAATCATACTCTGCTGTTTTCCTATTTATCTACCTAATTTTTACATAGAGAATAGTTTTTAAGTATTTTTCACTGTTATGTTTTAGCAGCAGATATTAACTTAATCTTCCTCTCTTAGTTATAATTAAGCTACCTATGGCATGCTGAATAATATTCATCTTGGGATTCTTTGTCCGTATACTTGTCTTCATATACCAGTAACCCATTCTTTACTAGTCTTATGTAAATCATGCTGTTTCTGGTAAGACAGATCTTAATCTTTAAAAAGAAAAGAAAAGAAAATTACTTCAGTGTCAAATTTTTATTGCAAGCTCATTTTTGTCTTTTAGAAATTACTTCAAAATTACAGAGAAGTAAAAATTGCACAAAGAATATCCATTTGGCCATTTCCCAGGCGTTCTTTTGATAATGATTTACTCAGCTTATCTTTTTCTCTGTCTCCACACATTTTATTTTCTTAAACCATTTGCATTATCTGTTTCAGTATGAATGGGGTAGTGATTTTAACATTTATTTATTTATTTATTTATTTATTTATTTATTTATTTATTTATTTATTTATGATTAAAAAAGTCTTATCCCTTGGGCTGTAGGAACCTCTACCCAAAATAGATTTAGATTTGCTTTTGCCTGGAGCCACAGGTATATCGCTAACTTGCGAACACTTGGATGGTTGGGTTTTGGTTCTTTTTGTTTTTCCTCATGGGCTTTCTTTTTTTAATGAGATTAGAAATTCGAGGTCAAATATGCTGTTAAAAACTCTGGGTAAATGGTTTCTTCAGAGTGCCTGGCCTCATTCCATTCTCAAACGTATAACATCAACCTTCGTTTGCCACTGAGGTGTTTTATTTGCTTTTCCAGGTCCATCCTTTTAAGATGTCAACCCTTAGATGTTTATGAAGGATGAGAGATAGGTATATAGAGCATGAGTTCTATCTTCCTGTTCTACACAGACCTAGGGCCTTGCTTTTGAATGTTTGTGTGTTTTAAATGCCAAGCGCCCTGATGACTGAACACCCCCCCCCCCCCGTGAGCCTCCAAGCTGTACTGTATATGCATGATGTGGAGCTCCTGTTGGCCTGCGTTGATACATCTAAAAGAATATCATACGTAAAGTACTTAAGCAAGAAATCTTTATGCTTAAATTTTCTCTAACCTATCAAAATTGGAATGTCACCAACGCCTGATATTTAGAGTTTTATAAAGACAGTCTTGGAAAAGCTTGGCCCTAACCCAGAAATATTCCCTCAAAATGGGAATGAAGATTAGCCTGTTGTGGTGGAAACCTATAATCCTGCCTACTCTGGAGGTAGAATCAGGAGGCTTACAACACAGGCCTGAGCAACTTAATAAGATCCTGGTTCAAGATAAAAATTAAGCCAGGCATGATGGTATACACCTTTGATCCCAACGTTTGGAGGCAGAGGCCAGAGAATCTCTAAGTTCAATGGTGGCCTGGTTGGCATAGGCAGTTTCCACAGCAGCCCCGGCCACATAAACAGACCCCTCCCCCCTTCTCTCTCTTATACACATACTCACTCACTCACTCACAAACCAAAACCTATAAAAAGTATAAAGAGCCTGGTGTGGTAGCACACACCTTTATCCCCAGCAATTGGCAGGTGAAGCCTGGAATTTCTCCTGAGCTCAAGACCCACCTGGTCTACCTAAAGAGTTCCAGGACAGCTACAGAAACCCTCTCAAACAAACAAAAAGTTACGAGATTTTGGGGTTATAGTTCAGTTGTAGAGTATTTGCCATAGTATATGGGAGACCTGGGGTTCAGTCTTGAGTAATTCAACTGTGGAATGTATTTACATTTAAAATGATAGTGTGTATAAATATTTTAAGGTTTGTGAGCATGCAAGGAAACAAGCAAGCCGAATAGAATATAAATTTTATGAAAATATATTATGTAATTACTACTATTTAAACAATGGTCTTCTTAAAGTCATTAGGAGACTATAGAGACAAAACTGTTCATTTCATAGGATTATTCACTTGTTTTTTTCCCTGTATTGTCTTGTAGATTACCAAGAGAAGTATCAGGAGTTACTTGAAAGAGAGGACTTTTTTCCAGATTATGAAGAAAATGGAACAGATTTATCAGGGGCTGGTGACCCGTAAGTTCTCCTTTTCATTACTGATACTCTTTGTATATCCGTGTTCTTGTGCATGTGTGTGCGTGCATGTGGAGGCCAAAGGTTGGTGTCAGGTGTCTCCTTTAGTCACTGTTCACATGATTTTGAGTCGGGTCTCTTGCTAAACCTGGAAGTAACTGATTTCACTTAGGTTGACTGACCTATAGGAATACGCCTTTCCTGCCTCCCCAGATCTGAGATTACAGTCACTAGTCAGCACACCCAGCTTTTTTTGCATGTGTACTGAGCTAAACTCAGGACTGTGCGCTCCACATCAACTGCTTTACTCTGAACCATTCCCCTCAACCCCTTATTACTCATTTTTTTTTAATATTTGTTTATTTATTGTGTTTACAATATTCTGTCTGTGTGTATACCTGCAAGCCAGAAGAGGGCACCAGACCTCATTACAGATGGTTGTGAGCCACCATGTGGTTGCTGGGAATTGAACTCAGGACCTCTGGAAGAGCAGTCAGTGCTCTTAACCTCTGAGCCATCTCTCCAGCCCTACTCATTCTTTATGAAGCTTCTGTGACCAAGTTTTGAGATAACTAAACTAGAAGAACAATTATAAAAGAATGGCATTCAAGGGCCAGCAAGATAGCTCAGCTGGTAGAAATACTTCTTCACAAGCCTCATGACTTGCATTCGATTCCTGGACCCCTCCTTGGAATGATGGATGCAGAAAGCCGACTTTAGAGTTGCCTGTCCCCTGCCTTCCAGTAGGCAGCTAAGTGCTGTACTGCAGGAGTACACCGCCATGCTGCAATGCTTGTGTATTTACAGATGCTGGAACCGGAGGGACAGGGCTTTCTGGATTACGTAATCTCAAAAGTAGCTTCCTGTTACACAGTCTGATTTTAGATACATGGCTAAGTGACCTGTCTCTGTGAGAAGAACCTTGCAGAAATAAGGTTTTTTGTTATTGTTTTTTTGTTTTTGTATTTTTTTTATTTTTTAAAAAAGGAAGCTATCTTTTTTCATTTTATATAGTAATCCCAGTTCCCACTCCCTCCCCTCCTTCCATTCCCTCCACTCCACCTTCCCCCCAACCCCAGTCCCCATCCATTCCTCGGAGAGGGTAAGACACATTGCTTTGGGGAAGGTCCAAGGCCCTCCCTACTATATCTAGGCTGAGCAAGGTATCCATCCAGAAAGAATGGGTTCCCAAAAAGTCAGTACAAGAAGTAGGGATAAATCCTGGTGCCACTGCCAGTGGCCCTGCAGTCTGCCCCAGCCGTACAGCTGTTACCTACATTCAGAGGGTCTAGTTTGGTCCTAACTTGTCCCTTCCCGGTCTGGCTGGAGTTGGTGAGCTCCCATTAGCTCAGGTAAACTGTTTTAGTTGGTGTCCCCATCATGGTCTTGACCCCTTTGCTCATATTCTCACTCTTCCCACTTTTCAACTGGACTTTGGTAGTTCATCCTAGTGCTTTGCTGGGTGTCTCTGCCTGTTTCCATCAGTTGCTGATGAATGTTCTATGGTAACATTTAAAATACTCATCACGGGGGGCTGGAGAGATGCCTCAGGGGTTAAGAGCACTGGCTATTCTTCCAAAGGACCCAGGTTCAATTCCCAGCAGCCACATGGCAGCTCGCAACTGTCTGTAACTCCCAACTCCAGAGGACCCAAGGGCACCTTCACACAGACACACATACAGGCAATACATCAGTGTATATAAAAATAAATAAATCTTGAAAAAAAAGAGCACTTGCTCCTCTTCTAGAGGACTGGGGTTTGATTTTCAGTATCCATATCTGGTGGCTCACAACCACCTTCAACTCTAGCTTGAGTGGAACCAACGCCCTCTTCTGACCTCTGTGGGTACCAGTACACATGTTACATATATGGACACAGATACTTACATACAAATAAATAAATAAATAAACAGAAATAAATAAATCACAGAAATAAGTTTAATGTTAATTAAACATAACTACTGGAAGGGTAAAACTTTTTGAATGGAATACAAAATTATAGGCAGACATCATTTCTGAAATCATGTTCTAGTTAAAGTATTTATTAAGAAGGTGTGAACTTATACATGTCGAGCCTTCTATTAACTTTTAAATGCACATATCTAAAAACAGAATTCAGTCTAGGAAAGTATGCTTAACATCTCCAGACATTTCAACATTTTGAAGAATAATAAAGTCACATGATCATTTTTGGCTTCTTTTGCAGATATTTGGACGATATTGATGATGAGATGGACCCAGAGATTGAAGAAGCTTATGAAAAGTTTTGTTTAGAATCAGAGCGTAAGCGAAAACAGTAAAGTTAAATCTGAGGCTATCAGGGTTTTTGTTTTGTTTTGGTTTTTTTTTTTTTTTAGTTTAGGTCTGGTGATTTAGCAGAACACAGGAAAGCAAGAAACTGTGTCAGGCTTATACCAAATTAAGGATGTTGAGTTATGTTACTAATGTATGCAACTTTAACTTTGTTTTAACACTACCTGCCAAAATAAACTTTATTCCCTGTAACTTAAAAATGTGTATATATATATATAATAGTTTTATTATGTACAGTTAATTCTACTGTTTTGGCTGCAATAAAGTCGATTTTGAAATAAATGAAATGTTGAAAGAAAATTTTACTAGCTGATTAGATGCTTATCGTTCAACTTTTTCTTGAGGTGAAAAGTCTTAGCCTGAAATTACATATTACTGCCAAAATGTAGCATTCTCTTTTAGGTATGACTATTACAGATTTTATTTTAGTTTAACATTTATTTCTCTATAAATTTAGTTTCAAATACTAATCATGATCATAAAAATCTTTAGCACCAAAGTCTTGGGGAATATAAACAACTTATTACATATGTAGATGCTATTTGATATCAAGGGCTTTTAAACTGTCCTTAAATGAGGGGTGGGTAGGGCTTAGAACACCAGCTAAGGAGCCAAGACTTCATTGAGGATTTATTCCAATTCAAGAATCATTTTCTCTGTTTGACTTGACTAACTTCATCGCCCTCCATCCTACAGCATTACTCTGCTTTCTTTATAAGGCGTTCTCATTTTTATTTCACAGCATGGATTGCATTGACTTTTTACCAGAGAACTGGAGTAGGTGTTTGTCATTCAGGTTTTCATCTGCTTTATAAATGATATGCCGTGAATATCACTTTTCTAATACTTTTACTATACTGTACCACCTTGGCCCTATTTAAGTAATGTTTTTACCTAATGTCAAATCTTTTTCCAACTAACTAAAAAATAAGAAAGGGTTGCTTGTAAATATGCATGTAAATAGTTGTGTTAATATTAACACTCACTGTTTTACATTTGGTACATCTGTCTGCTTATACAGTTAGTTTTCTCACTTTTCTGCTTGTTTGTTCATCTGTATTAAAATTAGAATTTGAAAATAAAACTTAGTTTTGTTCTAAGTTTTTGAAATGGTATTTTAAGGAATTTGTTAAGCTTGCTTACATGAAATAAAGGTTTAGAAGTTAGAGAAATTGTAAGATGGAGATATTCAATACTCAGTTGAATAATTCAATAACAATAAATGAATCTGGGAAATTAACAAATACATTAATTTCTAGAGTCCATGTTATAAAGAGCAAGTACATTACATAGTCGGGTGTTTTGGAATTTGTCATATCAGCTCAGACTGCAGTCTTGAAACATAATAGTTACAGCACATTAGAACAGATAACCCAGAGAGATAACTGGGCTGCGTATGTTTTAGACATCTAGTGGTCATTGTGTAAACATCCAGTATTTGACACCAGCCTACTGTCACCAGTACTGTACTCAGTGTAACTATTAACAGAATCTACCTGCATTGTAAGTTCTACATAAAAAAAAAAAACTACCCAGGGTCTGGTGCCAGTTCATCTGCTTAGCATGAGGCGGCCTTAAGTTCACTCCCTAGAACGAGAAGTAAGAACCACCTTAGATATGAAAACAGTGGACTGGTGATAGGTAGCTTGAGCAGCTGTGGGCTATGATCATGGAGCCGTTTGTGGCGATGAGGACTTAAGCTAGGTCTAGACCTGAGGCTTTGACTAGAATGTTGACAATTTGCAGGTGGTTGCTTCGTTTCCCTTTGAACTCTCACAGCATCTTAACTGGATTCTGAGATTGAGCATGTCAAAACAGGAAGAAGCTGCATTAAGAAGCCATGTAGACTCATTTATTTTCTTGGTTCTAAATTTATAACCATATCATGAGTTGGTCCTGTGTTACGTTGTCTTGTAGATTGCATGTCTTCACCAGGAACAAGTATGGACGCCTCGTAGAAATAGGAATACAGTGCTTTCCAGTGAGCATGGGCACTGGTGTCAGTAATGTCGGTCATGAGTTGTGACAACAGAACAAATACTGGTCTTAACCAATTATCAACTTTGGCACAGTTCTAGCTCGAAGGCAAGAACATACTATATCTCAGTAGCCTGGATTTGTCACCGTGATGGAGAATATATACTCTGGGGAACCATAGGGCTTATCTATAAGAGGGTGCTAGAATTTAAAATCGGACTTAGTCTTTGGGAAATGCTGTAGGCATTCCACTGAATCTTAGCTGCAGCTAGGACACAAGTGTAGACCTTTTTTGTTATTAAAAAGAGGGGATGGTCCTATTTAAGTGAGAGGAGGGTGTTTGGTAGGATTATAGAAAACCTGTTATGGCCAAGAGTCAGCTCAAACAAAAAGGAAAAAAGCCCCTTTCCTACCAGGTTCTGAGGGTGGGCACACACAGCCAGCAGCCAAGTTAACAGAACACGTTTTCATCCAAAGTCTTAGAGCAGCTGTGAAGTACCACTGTGACACTCACCTTGTGGCTGGAACCATTACTTTGTTTCCAGCACTCTGCCCAGGAACTGCTTCTGCTAGTCTATTACTGGAGAGACCCAGTTCCTAAACTTTTGTTTCATGGCAGCACTCAAATTCTGTTTCTTATATTGCTGCAGAAACAGCCTCTCCCTACAAACTGGTCTCCCTTCCCTTAGGACCTCTTCAGAATCTTTCATCAGGAACTCAGAGTTTAGTAAATGATGCCCTTATGGAGGATACCCTTCCAGTTTTGCCAACAAACAGGCCTGAGCCTGGTGGTGTTTAGCCTTTGGCAGATGCCACTGCCCTGTGATGTCGGCCTAGCAAAAATGAACCCTGTGAGTACAGCACAGCATTTAGAAGTCATGCCACCAGAAGTCGTGATTCTGGCAGGTGCGTGCCATTGTAAATCAGTCACCACCGTCACTGCGACTGGCTGTACTGCTAGTGTACAATTTTCACCAAGTGAACTCAAAAAATTTAAGTTTAGCTCAAACTTTTCCTAAATTCTTTATCATTTCTGCCACCTTCCCACTCTCCCAAACCAGAAATTTGGTCAATCTTAGAGTCTAGTTCCAGGTCTAGTAATTCCCCAGAATATAATTATCTAAATAATTGCCGAGGCTGCTGTCTCCTTAGTCCTGAGAACCTACAGTCTATCATTTGTTCACAAGCCTTCTACTGGGTTCTTCATATCCTTGCTGCCCACAATTCCATTCTCCATCAGCAGTTCCAGAAATCTTTCAAAATTTCATGAAATCAGTTGTAGAAATTTCACTCAGGTCTCGAACATTGGAAGGACAATGAACAGGGGTGGAAAACTGCAGTGTACAACGTGCTGTGGCAGGTCATTAGAAATAAAACTTATCTATCCAAGGATGCCTTTATATAAGATTGGAATCAATTTGCATATCAGTATTTTTTCAAATAATGGTTGAGTTAGATTTTTTCCCAGTCCCTTGATGCCATCTTTGCTTAAAGCCCTTACATTAAACAAGTATACCCATAAAACTTTTTTTTTTAAAAATAGGTGCCTAGATATATTATTAATAATTTAGAATCAGAAAATCCCCTCAAGTCTGGCTCCATTCATAGTGACCTGACTCCGATGCTTCCGGCCTCCTTCCTCACTAACCATGCTTTAGCCTATAAAGGAAATCATCTTTCCCTTGGATTGCTCAATCTGCTTGTACTTAGCAAGCACCTATTTAAAACTCCAAACTTTGAGATGTGGCCATATGGGTTATGCTCCTGTGGAGAGATTTGCCCCCCCCCCCTTTGTCTGAGCTCATGGTCATATTGGAGGCCGAAAGGCAGCCCACGGAGGTCTGCTTTACTACCAAGAGGTGTCTGGATTGTTGTGGACACTGTCTACAATCTGGAGGCCAGACTATTATAATTGTTGAGGGGTGGGGAGTTGGTGGGCGGAGATCACGGCCAGCCTGGTCTACAGAGCGCGTTCCAGGATAGCCAGGACTGCAGCAAGAAATCCTGTCTCAACAAACACAAACCCTTCAGGTTTCACTGGAAATATTTTTCTCAGTCTGCTATATGCGCGTATAGAGTGCTGTGGGGTTTTTTTAATCTTAGGAACACCCATAATTAATCATTATTTTGTCTTCCCAGTCACTCTCCAATCCACATCTTGACTTCAGTGAATTGGACTAATCTGTTTGTACACGTCTAAAGGCGATAAAATAGGAATTAGAAAATACTTTCTGTCACTTCTTAAAACAAGTAATCTCGATATTTTCCATTACTTTTTTAAGAATTTAATCACACCGCTAAAACCTATCCTTGAGTTAGTGGTTGCCTGGTATGGGAGAAGAGTGGTCCACAAACCTAATTCCAACCGAACTTCAATTTCCTTAGGGGGACTGAATTCTCAGTAAGTGGATACCAGAGTCCGACCCGGAAATACCCGTGCTCTTTCGGTCCGGCCCTTTGCAGCGAGAGGCGGGACTTCCGATCTCACTTTTTCCGGGGGCGGCGCTTTCTTCTCGGTGCGGGAGGTTCAAACTGTTACCTCGATGTTTTGTTTTTCCTTTTCGTCTCCGGCTCGCCGCTGCTGCCTCAGCCGCCCGGACTTGAACGGAAGTCTCAATCGAAACACTTCTTGTGTCCATGTTTTCCGCAGATGAGATTATTTTCCTTCATCAAGAAGTATCACTCGGTAGTTACTAGATTACGGAAGTAACCCCGGAGAAGCAGTCGCGAACGACACGGTTTCTGCCATTTGAGCAAAACAGAGGTCGGTCAGAGGCCTTGGCTGCTCCGCCCCCCCCCCTCGGTGTGGAAAACAACCTCCCAGCCCAGAACTGCCTGCCGCGTGAGTGTCAGAGGTTTGGTGACGGTCTTGATGAGGGCGTGTACCCGCTCCTTTCTCTTTCCCCGGGTAACTAGACTCTTTTTGAAAAGCGAGGTTTCAACATGCAGAACAGACAAGATTTTCCAGTTCGTTATACCAGACACAATGTGTTGAATGATGGGAATGCAAACCAGAAGAAAATGATGCAGAGGAGGCCAAAAATCTGTAATCTGTGGTAGCGCCAAGAACTTTTAAACACTACACTCTATTGTGTATACTCGATTATTTAAATAATAACTTCAGTAAAGTTGCAATACGGAAGGTACAAAGGAAGTGATTCCATTTCCCAGTCTGGTATCAGGAAAGAGACTCTTTCAACTATGCGTCAGTTTAGTTTTCTCCTAAAATACCAGACATGCGTGTAGCACATATATATCACCACCTGTTGCCATGGTATTTGTTCATTGACATTGAATAAAAATGTAAACAAGTAATGTAAAAGAGTGCGGTCTGAGTTCTGGGACGTTAACTGTGACCGGAATAGAGAGAAAAACAGGAGAAAGGTCTTAACTGTAGGAATTGAGAGATGAGCTTCCGACAAAAGGAGGTAAAGGGCCAAATTCAAGCAAGATTTTAAAAGAATCAATAGAAAACTAGTTACAGGAAGACAGCATCAAGAAGTCAGTGTCGTTAACTCATATTGCAAACTCAAGGGTAAGAAGAATTTAAACATTCATTCTTTCATTATTTGTTGAAAGTGGTTTTGCCTGACATCATTCTTTGCCTAATACTATCTCAGTAATACATTTGTGAATAAGGCCAGTGGGGGCCATTATGCATGAGTGTCTGTCCTGGTGGGCGGAAACAGACAAATAATTTCGATACTGATAAGGTCTATGAGGACAAAAGGTAAACCAGGATAAGAATGTGTAAAGCAGTTTAACTCAGGTGATAACGTGGGCCTCTGTGCAGCGGTGTTGAGATGGCAGTGCTCACAAGG